>NC_069737.1:8799016-9031516 GCF_027358585.1 Pangasianodon hypophthalmus | reverse complement strand
GCTGTTAAGTGTACTAGTTATAGATTTAGTACTATTCTTTACTATTCCTCATAATGTAGGTTGACCTTTATTTATTTGTTGATTTACTTACTTATATGTGATGTTAGAATTACAAAGAAGACTTCACCCACAGAGCACTTTATTAGGAACACTATACTAATACTGGGTAGGGCCTCTGTTTGCTCTCAAAACAGCCTCAATTCTTCGTGGCATGGATGCTTTGTGACATGGTACATTATCATGGTGGAAGTAACCATCAGAAGATGGTAAATTGTGACCATGAAAGGATGCACATGGTCAGCAACAATACTCAAATAGGCTGTGGCATTCAAGCAATGATTGATAGGTATTAAAAGTTCCAAAATGTGCCAAGAAAACATTCCCCACACCATTACACCACCTCCACCAGCCTGGACTGTTGACACAAGGCAGGTTGGGTTTAAGGATTCATGCTGTTGGTGCCAAATTCTGACCCTACCATCTGTGTGTCTCAGGAGAAATCGAGCTTCATCAGACCAGGCTACGTTTTTCCCGCCTTCAACTGTCCAGTTTTGGTGAACCTGTGCCCACTGCAGCCTCAGCTTTCTGCTCTTGGCTGACAGAAGCTAAAGGAACCTGACATGGTCTTCTGCTGTTGTAGCCCATCCACCTCAAGGTTCAGTGTGTTGTGCATTCTGAGATGCTTCTCTGCTCACCACAATGGTACAGAGTGGTTATCTGAGTTACTGTAGCCTTTCTGTCAGTCTGGCCATTCTCTGTTGGCCTCTCTCATCAACAAGGCGTTTCCGTCCACAGAACTGCCGCTCACTGGATGTTTTTCCTTTATTGCAGCATTCTGAGTAAACTCTAGAGACTGTTGCGCGTGTAAATCAGCCCAGCTGGCACCAACAATTATGCCACGGTCAGAATCACTGAGATCACATTTTTTCCCCCATTCTGATGGTTGATGTGAACATTACCTGAAGCTGCTGGCCCATATCTGCATGATTTTATGCATTGCACTGCTACAACATGATTGGCTGATTAGATAATTACATGAATGCATAGGTGTACAGGTGTTCCTAATAAAGTGCTCAGTGAGTATGCACACAGCCGGCTTCAGGTCACCCAACAGATTTTTTTGTTGGATTCAGAAAACATTCTAAAACGTTGATTCCTTTGTTGATTTGGATGTATGCTGTGGGTCACTGTCATGCTGAAAGGTGAAATTCCTTTTCATCTTCAGCTTAGAGCAGATGCCTGAAGGTTTTGCACTAAAATCAACTGGTATTTGTAGCTATTCATGATTCCCTTCACCTTGATAAAAGCCCCAGGTCTAGTTGAAGAAAAGCTGCCCTAAAGTATGATGCTGCCACCACCATGCTGCACTGTGGGTATGGTGTACTTTTGGTGTTGTGCTTTTTTTTTTTTTTTTTTGCAATTATGGAATTATTATACCTTTTAGAATTATTCTCATCAGACCATAACACATTTTGCCACATGGTTTGGGGTGTTTTAGTTGAGCTTGGATGTTTTTTGTGGGAAAGGGCTTCCGTCTAGCCACTCTACCCCACAGCCCAGACATGTGAGGAATATGGGAGATTGTTGTCACATGCAGAGAGTAATCAGTTCTTGTCAGATATTCCTGCAGCTCCTTTAATGTTGCCGTAGGTGTCTTGGCAGTCTCCCTGGTAAGTTTTTGTCTTGGCCTTTTATAAATTTTGGAGGGACGTCCTGTTTTGGTGACGTCACTGTGGTGCTCCATTTTCTAAACTTGTTGATGATGGAATTCATGGTGTTCCGTGGTACATCTAATGTTCTGGAAATTGTTTGAACCTCTCTCCTGATCGATCCTTTTTAACAGTGGGACCCTGTACAGGCTTTGTAAGCTCTTTGCAGACCATGTCCTCAGCAGTCAGATGAAAGATGTGAAGATGTGAAGAAGATCCTACAGAAACAGCTGGTCTTTATTTGGGATTAATCAGAATAATTTCATTGATGACAGCTGTATGATGATTACTTTTGAACATGAGATTGAATGTGATTGGTTCATTCTGAACACAGCTATATCCCCAGTTATAAAATGGTGTGCACGCTTATGCAATCAGGTTGTTTGCAATCAAGTTTTTTAGTTTTCCTATTTTTCCCTAAAATGTTTCTCATTGTTTTTCACTTAATTTTTATACATTGGAATTTCACATTGAGGGTGGAAAAAGATCTGACATGATTTATCTTGATTTCATTTTTTTACATCACAGAAATCTGCCATTTTAACCGGGGTGTGTAGACTTTTGATATCCACTGAATATACAGTAATTTTGCAACAGCATATTTGGAAATGTTTTCAAAAATGTAAATCTTGTACAGATAGACTACAGTGCCATCAAGGCACAAAAATCAAATCAAGATGTACTAATTTGGTAACACTTACTCAAAAAGACTAAACGCTGTATCACACTGAAAGAGGAAAAAGACCTGACGTGACTTATCTTGATTGCATTTTTTCACATCACAAAAACCTTTTAACAGGGCAATTTTAACAGGGGTTGATGGACTTTTTAATATCCAATGTACGGTATATATTAGCTGTTCAACAAGTATTAATCTTCATAAATTGGCTGAATTCACAACTATATACTGTACATTTGAAATTTCATTAAAATACTAATTACCTCTTCTGAATGACCAACAATTTTTAAAAAAGTGTCACTATTTGACAGATATATGCCAATGCTCCCTTTGATTTGGTCACCTTTCTACATGTGCAATCATGAGGCAGTGCATTCACTGCCCCATTTAGCTTCCAGAGTTATTTTTGCAGTAGTTTTAAAATTCTCCATGGCCACCCAGACCTTGTTTTATAGCAATGAATAGGAATTAAATCTAATAAATATCTACGTAAACAAAACATAATTGCACATAGTATCTGTGAGGTGCAGAACCATTTCTACTGCAAGATTACACTAAATGGCCAAAAGTATATGGACACCTGACCATCACACCCAGTGCCCTGCTGCAATCCATGGGCATTAACATGGAGTTGGTCCCCCCTTTGCTGTTATAAGAGCCTCCATTATTCAGGGCTCTCCACTAGATTTCGGAATGTGACTGTGGTGTTTTGTGCTGATTCAGCAGGTCAGGCACTGATGTCAGGTAAGAAGGTGTGGTGCACAATCGGTGTTCCAATTCATCCCAAATCTGTTCAGTGGGGTTGAGGTCAGGGCTCGGGTCACTCGACTTCTTACACATCAACTTTGGCAAACCATGTCCAGATTGCTTTGTGCACAGGGGCATTGTCATGCTGGAATGCTCTTAGTTCCAGTGAAGGGAAATCTTAATGCTACAGCATTGCAAAGACATCCTATACCATTGTGTGCGTCCATCTTTGTGGCAACAGTTTGGGAAAGACCCACATATGGGTGTGATGGTTAGGTGTCCACATACTTTTGGCCATATATTTGCAAAGATTGGGAGAGGGAATAGGGGATTATGGAGTGGATAAAATCCATATGCCAGAAACCTGTGTGAACCCAAGCAAAGGCTGAGAAAAAGAAGAAAAAATGAGTCTCCCTTTTCCAATGCCCAATTTATTTGGGATAGTTTCAGGTCTTTTTGCTGAAACCTGGCAAACAGACCTTGTAGTGTTGCACAACTTGTATCAAATGCAGTTGAAAACGAGTTGCTAGACTGTATGTTGCTAGACTGTAAATGTTGTCAAGCTTCACTACGGGGGCAGTGGTGGCCTAATGGTTAGAGGCTCAGACTTGTAACCTGAAGGTTGTGGGTTTGAGTTTCAGGTCTGGCAGGGATTGTAGGTGGGGGGAGTGACTGACCAGCGCTCTCTCCTACCCTCAATACCACGACTGAGGTGAGACCCTTGAGCAAGGCACCGAACCCCCAACTGCTCCCCGGGTGCCGCAGCAAAAAAAAAAGGCTGCCCACTGCTCCGGGTGTGTGTTCACAGTGTGTGTGCACTTGGATGGGTTAAATGCAGAGCACAAATTCTGAGTATAGGTCACCATACTTGGCCACAAGTCAATTCACTTCACTACATAGTAACTTATAGAATAAAATCAAGTGTGATAGCCTCTCTACCTTTTTTGTTTGAGGCTTGTCATTATCAATGTCATCCTGTGGGTCTGAGTTGCTGCTGGAAATAAGCCTACTGGGCTTGGACATCAGTTCTAGACACCCAAGTTATGGCCACTAATAGACACAAAGATTGCCAACCTTGGCCTGTATGCATCATGCACCAGTGAGAATGAACAAACAGGCAAGAGACTCATTGCTGCCATCTCATATTTCTACCAGCAGTCAAGTTAAACAAGGGCATCTGCTTTGCAGTACTGGACCTGGCAGGTAAACTGTTCTGTCTAACCACTCAAAAGTGCAAAGACTGAATATAGATGGCAGATAAGTCATAGTATGCACCAAGGATCTTATTTTTGTAAAAAGAGAAATGATGGATCAGTGCCTGAGTAGCATTTATGGGCAACCCAAAGCAATTGCTACATGATTTCTTGATTAGACCTGAACCATCACTTAGTATGCACTCACGCTGAAAGTTCGAAATTAATAAAATAATCTCAGACAACTGCTGATAGAAGCAAATTCTTTTCACCAATGCAGGCCAACATCTCATTTAACAAGATGATTGCTGAATCTTCATTGAATTAAAACAGAAACCGTGTAATTGTCCTTGCCTTAATTCTGAAGTGACTGGCTCAGAGGATCATCATTTTTATTTTTTTAATGCTGTCCCTGGGCAATATATTATTCCGTACAGCACTTACCCATGATGGTGCCATGATGAAAAATCTGCATAGATTCGGTCTGGGAGACAGAAAAAAAACCCCAAAGTAACATATTGACTGACTTACAATCACTGACCCAGATGATATTATTTAGGGCATTTGTGTGGCAGCCAGATATCAAAGCATGTTATAGGCAGAAAAATGCTATTCTGGCCAAAACCTGATTTTTCATATTTTTTTGACAGCTTTCCAGAATTCAGCCATAGCAACATCAAGTTTTCCCAGACCACCACACATTTTATATATTTTTAAACTGAAAATAAGTTGCACATCCTAAGTGGAATCATCCGTTTGACGTAAAGCTGATGATACAGTGAAACTGTGAAATTTTCGTCTATGATCTTATAGACAGCTACTGCGTCAGCTCAGTTATAGTCATAACAACAATATCTAAATATTTCCCTTAAGCAGAAACATTTAATATACGTAGATGGTACATTTTGGTCATTGACATACTTCTCATCAAAGTAGTTTACTATTTTACTTGATACGAGTAATTGATTTCTGTAGTTACTGGGTAAAATTTAATCCTCTTACAACGTATGATGCTTCAACAGTAATTCAATATCTTATTTTTTAAATGCAATACAGATATTTGCTTGTATTCAAGCATTTCTGGGCAGACAATTACCTGTCCTCTGATCAAGTCATAAAACACCCAAGTCTTCTTAACACAAAAGTTGATTCACTTCCCGTGGAGTCCAAAAGTTACAATAAATCATGGTCTCTTATAACACAACCCTCTTAAAGCAACAGCAGTGGTAAAACAACATATTACATATATTTTTAATACATCTGCGATCTGTTTAACAGTACAAAAAGGACAATGCAATTAGAAAACCCTTTAAAGAGAAGACTGTTGGTCCTATTAATTAAATATAATAGTTATGGTCCTCTGCAGCTCAGCCTGCTCTTAGTCCATGCTTTAGTCCAACTTGGACAGTGCATCAGTGTTTATACTGACTGCTCTGTGAAGGCAGCAGATTGCTTCCGTATATCTGTGGAGCTGCACTAAAAGAAGTCCTGTAGCTCTGAATAGAGGGGATTCTTGGTCCTGTCCCCAAACCCACACCTAGGCTGCTTCCTGGCTGCGTTAAGCCCTGACTGAGCATCGTATTGTACGGAGAAGATCCATATGCAAGGCCCAAGTTGTACGGTCGTTGCTGATGAAAATTTGGGAGTAAAACAGGCCGCACATTCCTGCCAGGCGTGTTGAAGGAGAACTCAGGCGGCGGACTGCTCAGTTTAGAGGGAGTGGAAGTCAGTGGCTCCGGTTCTTCAAGTTGCTTTCCAGATGAAATTGCGATATCAGAGAGGTTGAGAGGGCCAGTGGACAAGGATGGACGCGTCCAATCGTCCTTGAAGATCTGTACAGTGAGTGTGGAGACAAGTGTGTGGAGGCGATTGGTCACATGAGCCAGCACCATTTGCTCGTTGGCGTCCCGCCGGATGCGCACATGGACGGAGCCGGCCTATATTTGCAAGAAAAAACAAAACAAAGGATACAAACGTGCTTACTAAAATAAACTAAAGAAGTTCCTAACAGTTACTAAAGTGAAGGTCTGTCTACATTCATGGGCTTCTCAAGGTTTAAATAAAATTAAAAGAAATAATAGTATTTGAAACATGTTAAGATTAATTGCAATGAATTCCAATTTAGGACAAATTAATATCTCAAAGTGTTTCTCATTCCTATATATACACTCACTGGTTAGTTTAATAGGGAAACCTGTACACCTGCTCAGTCGTGAAGTTAGTCTAATGAGTCAATTATGTGGTAGTAGCAGAATGCATAAAATCATGCAGATTCATGTCAAGAGCTTCAGTTAATGTTCACACTAAACTTCAGAATGGAGAAAAATGTGATCTCAGTGACTTTGACTGTGGCATGGCTGCTAGTGCCAGATGTGCTGATTTGAGCATTTCAAACTGATGTTGTCCTGGGATTTTCACACACAACAGTCTCTTGTGTTTACAAAGAATTGTGTGGAAAAACAAATAACACCTAGAGAGCGCTAGTTCTGCCATTGGAAATGACTTGTTGATTAGGGAGGTCAGAGAAGCCTGGCCAAAATAGCTTGCTCTGGCAGGAAGTCTTGGAAAACCTTTAACTGTCTAGTTTTGGTGAGCCTGTGCCCACTGTAAACATAAAATACAACAGGAACTTGCTTCTCAGATGTTCCATAAGAATTAAATGTAAGTATGAATAACTAAAACGTATGATACTTGAATAAATAAATTGATTAGTTTCCTATGACGGCTTACTTATCTTACTGAGAAATAAAAGAAAAGTAACTTTTGCCAAACCAAATGGATGGGATCAGAATATATGGAATCATAAGGGGGATAAATAAAAAATAAAGAAAACAATAACCCACCAGAGAGCCAAAGCCTATTGTCCAGAAGTGTTCATTCCGGACTTCCAAAACTCCATCCAGTGTAGAGACCTGGAGGAAGAGTTGTGTATTGTTGTTAAAGATCAACATAAAGTTGTATACTTGTATAAGCACTTAATCTTAGACTGGAATTAGTAAGATTTATTTAATCTTGTCAACAGCTATGAAACTCACCTCTCTAAGCACTTTGTCAAGCTGTCCAATGACATGGGAAGGAGTAGTCTGTGCATAAAGTGAGAAACATTACCAATAAATCAATATTTCTCTCACTGAGTTCACTCTACTTTAAATGAACTCATATTGGGTAAAGAAGAACATTGTGAAAGCACCAAACTTTAAAGATGTGTGTTAAAAGTATATTATTTATTGTTACACTTTGAGACGATCAATGATGTTGTATATTATCATACATGGATGGATTTTACTAGTATTAATTACAGAGCATCATACCTGGAGAAGGACCTTTCCACTGTACACACTCATGGGATACATGGTGCCGAAGGTCATGAGCGCGATCGCTACGGCAGAAGCAGTGTCCACTGCGTTATAGTTGCTGCAAAAACACAAAATCCTGTGTGATTACTTGAACGTTATATTTAAAAAGAAATCGAGCAGGACATTTTTGTGTCGAGTTTGTACACGGTTACATGGGTCATCAGAGTGGGGCATATTTAAAATAATTACAGAAATATCCTTTTGTAAAAAGTATAACCAAATACATTGCCCCATGTGGAAGTCTGTTTACAGCAGGATGGACATGGTTATCCGGTTCTCATTGATCACGCTGGTTTCTGTTTTCTACCCTGCTTTCATCCTCGTCCTCATGCTCGTCGCCCACAAGTTTCAAAAGCTGTGCCACTATAAAACACTGCTCATAGACTTCTCTTTATTTTGATTTTACAACCATTCAGTTCTACAGTTCGTAATAACTGAATGTCAAATACTTTCATAATATAGCCTACATATTTTTTCTTTTTATATGTAATTACTTAAACAATTTATTTTACCTAATCTTTGCTAATTTTGCCAAACAATAGATTTTATAATTTAATCTATTTTTGGCAGGCTTTTATTACTTTACCTATGCATAGGATAAGTAACTGTAAGTAAAATTTTAATTTTATTTTGGATAATATTAACCTCTGTTTAAAATTACATGCTTTTCAGCCAAATAAAGAGGCAACATTATCAAGAACTAGTGCTGATGATTTTTAGGCATCATATTACATCATCCTATAGGTCATGGCAGGTTATGGAGGTTATGCAAATTTTTACACTGGTAACAACATCGGTCAAAATAACTGTCTAAAATATCACTGCTTACCTTATGTTTTTTTTTTTTTTTTTTTTGCCCATTTTTCCCCCAATTTGGTCACCTCCTAATTACCACCCAACAGCCAGCTACCTCAGGGAAGAGTGAAGGCTAACACGTGCATCACAGAGCAGCACAAGACACTCGCAGGAAAGTGCTATCAACCCTCTTCTGCATACATGAGCTCAACTGGCTAGTAACACTGTGACAGAGAGAGACCCACTCAGTGAGCTCCTCAGGCTTCTGGGATACAAACTCGTACAGCCAATGTTACAATACGCTGCACAGCACTTATAAGTTTGAATAATCTTAACCAAAGCCATGGGTTGACTGACTGTGAAAAGCAGATGGTTTTCACAATAAAAAGAGAACCCTAGTCCTTAAACTACAGAAATATGGGTACGAATTTCTTGCTGCATATGTCCCCTGGCATAATCTGCATTTCATGTTCATGTTGTCTGCTAAAATGTTAAAAGTTCAACTGTATCTGGGAAATGATATGTGGAAGAAACGTTTTAATGCTCTTACTTAATCTCGATGAGCATGTAAGTGATTCCGAGAGCAAAAGCTCCAGCCAGGTTGATAAGGACGAAGGGATTCATTCGTGGCAAAAGAACGCTGCTCAGTGCTGGGACGATCCCACATAGACTGCAAATACAAAAACAGTGCCATGACCACAAACATCTCTGCAGTGTTAAAATAATTCCAAAACATGCTGTAAACCTGCAACTTGCTTCATTTCACTATTTAAAAAAAAAAAACATCTCTGGAAGTGAAGGGGATGAGGCATGTTTCTTATTATAATCAGATAATCTCACTGCTGCACTCGTATAATCCTAGTGGGAACCATGCTTTGTGATTCCTTCACAGGGGCAATCCCTGCCTCGCTTTGTATTGTGTAATCCTGACCTCCTTTGTGACGGAAAACATGGGATTATGGCAAAGCAAACAAATAGTTGATATTATGTTATCTAAAACCTCAATCCTGTCATTAAATCCACTCTAGTGAGCAGTGGTGAGATATGCCAGGTTTTTACTTTGGAATCACGCAAGCCTGTCGCAATGGCCAAACAAACACATCACCATTTAATCACTCGACCATTCTCAAGCTGAGCTTTCATCGCTAACGCCTCACTAACTCACATGGAGACCTCGAATGATCCAGTAAAAACTCAAAATAATCACTTTAAAAATATGCTTAGCATTTATATTAAACAAAGAGGGGTGACATTTGTTTTCCAAATGAGATACTTTCTATAGAGACAATTAGTGCACTACATCATACGTCTTCTCAGAGATTTCATTTTAGCTTTCTGCTATTCTAAGACGATCCCACATGGATAATCTAAAGACTTGTACTTCCCAAAAATGGTTTACACCCGGTTCTTATCGTTTCTTAGTGGATAATCTTATATAAGTTTGCATGAAACAGGACTGACACCAACTTTTGGAAAATGGTAGTGGCTTCAGACTTGAAAATGCTGACAAGACCCTAAAACGCAATGCCTCCACATTCATTATTTAAAAACCAATGGCTGGACTCAACCAAGCCTTTTGGACGGGCAGCAGAACTGTTTCTTTCCTACAAAAAAAAAAAAAAACTGAGAATGCTCAGACTGAGAGGAAAAGGCTGATACAGGGGATCAGAGGACAAAAAGAGTCCAGTGACCCCAGTAATTACAGCAGCTGTGAAGTCATGGAAATCCACGACCAGCATGACCTTCAGTTGTAGCTCTGCGCTTAAGGTCAAAAGGGTAATTTTAGGAAACCTGAAGAGGGAAAACCTGTAGACCATTTGTACTCACCAGATCCATGCAAGTGCTTGCTTTTTCACAATTTTGGTTATGCATATCGGTGTATCTCAGCTATAATTATCTCTAAACAACAAAATCAATATCATCCCTAACAAACTAGTTTCCGAAAGTCAAAGAGGTCCATTTGAGACTTTGAAAGATAAGGATCATTCCAGATGGATGACTTGGTGAAAAAGGATCTTACCTTTGACTCAGATCAGCCACATGCTCCTGGAGCCAACTGGTGCTGGCAGCTGTTGGAAAAAGAAGGGAAAGCAAGATGTAAAAGAAAAATCCTGATCCAGATCTGTGTTTGCGGGTAAGTGAGGTAACAGTAGCCATTTTGTCACTTGATCAGGCCAGGGTTGAGTCTAAGACATCAAACCCCCTGGGTGAGATTCTCATTCACTTAGGCATACACACACTTATAATAATATCCAAGTAAGTAAACATTATATGTATATTGCACTTTTCGGTAACCTAAACATTCTTAAAATGAAAAGGTTACATCCTTGCTATAAGCTCCTTTGCGTCCACATTATGTTGTACAAAAAAAATCTTCAGTACACTCAATTTATCCCTCATCACTTCATGGAAACTCAAAACCAAATACTCAGTGCTTAACATATTAAGCATATGGACCAAAAGACGTCACAGATGCAAACAGCAATTCTACCAGCATTAACCATGGTAAAGTCATTAACAGGAAGAAAAAGGCCATACTAAGGCCATAACAGCTGTATTAAAGGTCATGTTCAGCTTCACCTCAGAGAGTAAGCACTTGACAGGCAGTACAATTTTTCAACTTTCTTGTGAATTTATTATAGCAGAACACTATGTATGCCACACAGACATTCACAGTCCAGGAAGTATTAATATCCAGGATTGTTATATGAACACACATTCATGTGCCTAAATTGGTGCATATGGCTTTGAACATTACTTTATACTAAAATGGGGAAAGAAAAAAAAAAAAAGAATGTGCTAAGGTTGATGCTATAGCTATATTATCATGATCATTTTCATAGAATAAAGTAAACTGTGCCATTCTTACCACCTCATTGCCAAATTCTGTACTGAAAGGTATTTACCATACTACCATCTTTAGAAACTCTGCGAAAATCTGCGTCACACCAGCCCAAGGCTCCACTTCAGTACTCCTTTTAACAAGCTCTTGTTGACCTGCTCTCACTATTACCCCTTAAGGGAAAGGGGCTTTCCATTACTCTATTAGATCTGAGATCCTCAACATCCCACACTGCTCCTCCATCACAATACTGGATGATCTACCATCACTTCAAATAGCCCAACATTTATACTAACATCATTAACAACTGCCAATAAGGTCATATTACTCAACTGGAAAGACAGAACTAACACTATTTTATCCCCTTGTTAATTTAGTGATGAATGTGCAACCCTTGGGGAAATTGTGTCCTATTTTGATACTGTCTCCTATCTTTTTCTTTTTTTCTAACCCCTGTGTACATGTAAACTCTGCCCCCCATTAGTCAAAAAAAGAAAAAAAGAAGAAAAAGTAACGTTTGTTTCGTGACCCATTGGATAGAGCAGAAACCCAGTTAGTGTAGTTAAGGGCAATGAACTTAACCATAAATAATTGTGACCTAACTGAATTTCATTTCTGGTTGTGCAAAAAAAAAAAAAATAAAAAAAAAAATTGCAGACTAAAACTGTTAATAACCTGTTTATACATGTAAGCCTGAGCAATAATGAGTGAATTAAAAGCCAATTCACTATGTTTGCACTGCATTACAAAGTTTACTCAGATAGTTACTTAGCTCACTCATGTTAGCCTAGTACTGCTTAGATACTAAACCTACTTCAAGTTAAAGTATTGTGATTATCTGCTGAAACTGTCATCTCTTCACTGATATGACTCAGGACCCAAGCAAGCCAATCTTAGAGCCATAGACTATAAATCTTGCTCAACACAGGAGCAGTTGAAGAATAAAATAAATCTGACGCCCTCTAGTGGTTGGCAGCTGTACAGATTTTAACCATACCAAAAGCCAAAGTTAAAGAGAAGCAAAAATCTCCAAAATCTGCTAGTACAAATTTGATTTTTTTTCCACCTGTCAAATACTGTTCAGATAAGACTGTTCACTCAATTTGTGCAAGATTTTTTTTCTTAGACAATTAAGACAATTTATCAGACAACCCATTCAGCTGAGGTAGGACAATTTTTGCACATTGCACATACAGACTAAATGGCACATATATCATGTTTGCTATGTCCTGCTCTTCTTTTGTATCTACTTCAACTTTACAGGATTACCCGAGATGTTCAGTTCATCTTAAAATAGTAAAATAGAATCCTGATACAGAATCAAGGAGAAAGTCAATTCAGTTTATTCACTTATTGTGCTTGGTGATGCTGTGAAAAAAGCAGCCATGTTTCATCTATATACTCTTGGTCTTATTACAATTTTATAATTATTCGGATTGCTCTCTTAAGAATGGGAGACCCTTGAGACAAGCTTGTTTTGCACAAAGCTAAGTTCCTTGCAAAGATTCTTAAAGAAAAATGCAATGAATTCAGCCTACCTTCAGAAACATAGACAAAAGGCTTGTTCTTGATTGAAAGGAGAGTCAGCAGGTTGAAAAACAGAGCCACAAAGGTCCCGACTAAAAGGCGCCCCCTACAGGGAAAAAGCATAATGCGAATCGACAATAAGTCAAACATCAAAACATTTTATTCTTTCAAATCCAACAAACCAAGTGAGGTCAGGTCAGGAAGGAATTATGCTTAACAGATTAGACATGACAGGTGGTCTATAACATTACAGTATTATCCAAATGCATGACGAGATTATTGAAAGTCTTAATAGAAATGCGTCACAGAAGGAATTTTACACTGGACCACAAGCATGCACTGTTTAGAAGTTGAAATGTCATAAAAGGGAGCGAGGACAGATGTAATCATTAATCTTTTGTTTAGAGAAACATGGAATGACTAGCTGAAAATCCCATTAGGTGAGTGGAGAGGATTAGCGTTCTCAGTATGGACTCAGCTGGAACACCGAGGTTAGTTGATGTCTCCTGGCACTGTCGTTGGATCAGGTGCTGTGTGTACGTACACACTTTTGGGAACAAGACAGTGTGTAAGTGTGCACATTCAGAATACATGTGCATAAGTGAAAAGGAATGGAAGCTTACGTGTGCACCTCCGGTTGCTCCATGAAACGTTCCACGCTGCAAAGAAGACACAACACTGAACATCACTCTACAAGCACCGTCACGATACATAATGGCACGCGGCAATTCCATTACACCTCTGAGTATCAGGAGACAGATCGATGTTCTCTCGTATATGACAAAACAGACAACCTGAATGCACATTTATAAGCAATAATAATTCAAAACCTAGAATAGCAGTGTTATTATAATGGAAGGAATCACGTTCCATACAAAATTATGTCTGTAAAGTGGTCACTTTTAGTCAACATACCCTGAGCAGAAAGGCAGTGAATGTAATGCTACACGCTATTCAATACAAGAGTTAATCCTATATTATAAACTTTCATATAATATCAGAATTATCAGAATAATAACTGAAGCAATTGAGTGTAAAGAGAAAGCACATGTACTATGTACTAGAGGACACTGAAACAAGGGCTCTCAAACTTTTTGCATCCAAGCACCACTTTAACTAAAATAAATTTCCCAGACTCCCTCAGCAAATATTTATTTCATAAGAAAAATCCAACTTTTCATATATTAGGCTCCATACTGAAATAATGTATAATAATATCCCTATTTATTGGAGCCACTGGGCCTGATCTTTCCACTGACAGAACACATTAGATCCAAGATAACACTGTTCATGTCTACATGTTTTTTTTAGTTATCGAGGTTTGGTTTAAACCCATTCAATCCAAGTGACCAGTGAAATAAGCTAATAACTATAAAAACTCAATAGTAAAACTAATTTTTCTAACTATGGGTGGTGATTTCCACCACAGTAACTAAATAAAGTAAAAATAAATAATAAAATGGATCTCCACAGACAGAACCACTGCAACGGTTTCACTAAAGCCTGATTACTTCCATCCAAAAGGCACTCTGGATAGGGCAGAAAATGCCTTACGGAAACTGCAGTGCCTGCTCACTTTGACTCTTACTGATTGGTAAAGATGTGTAAATTAATTTTTGGTACAAACTGGTGAGAGCTCTGATTGTCTAACCGCCTCTCCTCATCACACGCTTATCACAACGCAGTGTGGGTCGTAGGGAAACTATCACTTTATCTGCATTTCCCATTAAAGTGGAAACACTTCCACTTCATAATCAAAGCTCTGACAAAAGTTCAAAAATCTTGAGTCAGTCATCCATTCATCATACGCTATCAAATAAATGTTTCCCATTAGATCACGCAATTCCGAATAATATTCCTCACATGAGGCTTACCATCCTCCTCGTCCCAGTCACAGTATAGCCATTTTATTTGAATAGACTCCAATAAATAGTGTTGACACATTTCTCACCTTGCTGTCTCGTTTGATGGACAGCTAAGCTCTTCGCACTCTTCTGAACGACTGAAAGCTCTTTATAAAATTATCATTCATTTATCATTCAATTATCAAAGTTCATTTCGGGAAAGCTCTCACAAGCATAAACCAGGTTTAATGAGGTGCTGCTGCGGTTAAGACTAATGCCGAACTGAACAGGTACAGTAAATTGTAACGAACTATGACAAAGATTTTAGGCATTTACGACATGACAGTGTAATTACATCATTTAGAGCAGGGAGGGGTAGAGATGGAAATGGCTCACCTTTCCTTCAGAATGAACAAAGCTCCCAGCTGAACCAGCACTGTAGAGGCAAACACTGCCAGCACCTCAAAGCGCTCGAAACTGAACAAACATCACACACAGAAAAACAAAACACACATTTAACATTGCTCATGCTCACTCTGGATGAGAAAACAGAAGCAGGCTTGGCTGACACATTGCGCTGCTCTGTGAGAACATTAATAGCAAGCAGGAGGAAAAGCAGCTTTCTATGCAATCCTCAAGCCATGACGGCCTTCGGTCAGCGTCACACAAAAGATCTTGTGGAACATGGAGGCCTTAGACTAATAAGGAATGTCTGGCAGTGAACAAAACCTCCAGTGAAAGTTGCACTTACCCAAATGAAAAGGCCTGACTTGGTTTTTTCATGGTCACCCAGGAGCTTATGAGGCATGTAATCAAACTGCAATGGACAAATCAGAGATCCAAGCTATGAGAAACACTATAAGCACATAACTTTTGAATAATTATATCCTTACATTACATAAAAATGTATATTAAAATTGTATAAGAAAAGTTTTCAAGAGCAACTCTAGCACATGTTCCATGAAACGCATCGCAAAAACATGGTAGGGGTTGTACACTCAGAAACAAAGGTAGCAAACAGTGTTTTCCTTGTCACTGGGGTGGTACCATCAAGGTACTTCTTTTTTACCTTTCGTAAGTATATTTTACCTAGGAACATGCATGTGGTGTATCGTTAATTAGATTTTAAATAGTTTTAAAGCTTTACGAGGTAGGAGTGGTCCTAAAGGTCCAATTATTAGGGGTGTACAATACAAGAAGGTATGGTCATGTCTCGATACGATATATTTTCGAAACAGCAAAAATATGGATTGTCCGAATATGTGCCTTAGGTTTTCATTCTTAAATGATTAAAACAATAACTGAAACTTAATTGTAATTGTACATGACTAAGCTTTCACTGGAGTGTTTTTTTTTTCACTCCAGTGGAAAAAAAAAAAAACACTCCAGTGAAAGCTTAGTCATGTACAATTTTTTTTTTTTTTTTTACATTTCTATTTTGTTTTCCATGCTGCTAAGAGTCTGAAGGTCACGTGAACACTTTCAGTTTTTCACAAGTTTCAGTTATCGTTTTAATCATTGAAGAATGAAAACCTAAGGCACATATTCAGACAATCCATATTTTTGCTGTTTTGAAAATATATCGTATCGAGACATGACCATACCTTCTTGTAAAAGGGAAGAAAAAGCCACTGGAGTTGCTCTTGAACAGGTCGTGAATATTGTAGACACTTACCTGAAAAGATCGAAAATGGTGAGGTATGTGTAGGCTGTTAAGGCTGAAACAGAACACAAGAGCTTTGCAGTTAAAAAACATAAAATTGCACATAACTATAAAATGATTTGCTTGGTGGTGCAGTGAGTATCTGATAAAAGTGCTTTGCAGAAGACTTGAGAAAGCCAGGCTGAAGGCTAGCTCTGCAAATTACATTTGCACATCATGGCCATGAAGGGAAACTTAAGATTCTTTACAATTCAATTCAAAGTGAACATCATAGAAAGGATGTACAATAGGCATAAAAGTCTACACACATACAGTGACTGCTATATGCCTTACATGTCAAACGCAGTGTGAAACCTATATGTGAGGCTGGTTGGCATTAGTGCTTTGTTTGTTGGATTGTATGATTCACAAAAACACCTTCAAACAAAATATTGTGAATTGTTGTTCATATGCACATCTGCAAAATGCTGCAAAGGAAGAAAAATACAAGGAACGTTGAATAGTGATAGACAGCCAAATCCCTGGTGGAGGGGAACCAAATCCTTGTAGCATATTGTGTGCAGATTAAGGTCACTTGTGTATGTTTACAGACCCGATCAATGCGTATGAAAGGAGGAGAAGCAGTGGTGGAAAACGAAGCCGGAGCAGGGAGTTAAATATTTAATAAGCGTCTGCAGGCTCTGAGCGCCAAAACATGTCAAATTGCCCACTGCTAGCTGCCCTCCTTCCTCTCTCTCTTCTACCCCTGTGGGACTGAAGTGCATTAAAACAGCATTAAGCGTTGCCTGGTTATTCAAAACAGAAGCGTAACGTTAAAGAGGCTGAGTCAAGATGATCGGGTTTGCCTTCTGCTGTGTGGTCTCAGAACCGCATGGAAACCTGCTATTTTCAGTAAGAGAGTGAGAATTTGCAAACTGTAGCGCTCGGCTGTCATTGAGCTCGGGTGTCTGTTGACGCGGCATGTTGAAATAACGATAGATCGGCCCAGATGTAAACCAAAAGCCTTATTGATTGACTACAGTGTAACACCTGGTGAGGGAAATAGGAGAATGTGGAAGGACACGAGCCCTGCTGACATGAGCTTCTTTCGGGGTAAACTGAGATGCTGCTGCTGGTAGAGTCGAGGCGAAACCTGTCCATGTGGACAACAGATACAAGAGACCGGGTATATTATTGCCAGCAAATTGGATTTCGTTGACCAAATCCTTAATTACAACTCTTTATTGTCACCATATAAATGTCATATATAAAGCAGTTAAGATATTAATTGCCTTGAACAGTGATTTGGTTCCTATATGACTCTTATCAAAATCTGGAAATCATAGAACATTAAAAAAGTACTCCACTCAGTCAAGCATATTAGACTAATCTTTTTATTTAAAAAAAAATAAATAAATAAAATAAAATAAATAAAAAAAAAAATTAATGCCAGGCTGGTCATGAAGCGAAGTGGAGGCCTGTTACCACCTAATAACAGCATGTCTAAAAGTGTTGACAACGACATTATACTTGTAACCGTTTCCAGTTACACTGAATGTTTTGGAACGTCCACAAAACAAGTTTCCCTTATCACTTACGTTATAGCAGCTATTAAACAGTCATTCTTTCACAAGAATCTCTTTTTTCCCCACTCCTGGAATTAATAAAACTAAAAAACACAGTGTTTGTTAATGTTATATTGGAAGCGCAAATCATAAACTCATCTGTCCTGAAGACTCTACTGGCAGAAAACTTACTGTTACAAAACGCTGACACCAGAGACTCCTTCCATAAATGTTAAATAAACGTTTCCTCACAGAAATCTTCACTATATCCACAATCGGACATCTTTTCTTTGTTACACTTTTTTTTTTAAAATTAGGCTTCGATTATGTGGAACGTCCACCATACCCCCAAGCCCCTGTGACTGGGTTTTACTACAGAAATGATAAAGTATTATAAGGAGTGCACTACTATAAACCTGCAATCTGAATTATAGCAGTGCAGTTATAGAAAAAAGAAAAAGATTTGAGAATTTAACAGTGTTACAAAATATAACTGTCCGGCATGCAAACGTGGGCCACCAAACACCAGTTTACTAGAGGAAGAGTTAATCCTGTAGTGTTTGGGGCATTTCCAATTTGTATATTCATAAGATCTGGATTTCTTGAGAGATTTCTTCTGTGGCTTTTTCCTGTTGTAACCACCACATCAAGTCAATATAGAAAAAAAAGACGGCCCTCAAAAAAAAATTCTAATTTGTTGACTTGAACCATCAAATATTTTACACAGGAATCACGCCGGTATATATTCTCTCCTACGAGAAGAGCAGAAAGTAGCTCTCTGTAAAAGCAGCCCATTATAGTGTTCAGTGACTTGACACTTGATAAATGGTGAAGACTTCTCTGAAACTGTAGGAGAGTCTGGTTTTAAACAATAATTAATAGGTTTGTGTAATGCAAGGCCACAGATGGAGGAGGGAATACTAGACGTTAAGTAGGCTGTCAGTAATGAATAGAAGAGTTCAGTCATGGCTTGCAGGAGCTTTTATTGATGTCCTACTGCCTTAAGGGCTTCCACAAGAACACTTATTAATAAGTCTAAAAAAAAATCAAACTAAAGAATGATAATGTCTGCAAAAACACTGATGCTGCTTAATTGGTATTAATAATAATTATACAGTGGATATAAAAAGTCCATAAGAAAAACAAATAACTTAGAATAACCTAGTTGCAGAAGTGTGCACACCCCTAAACTAATACTTTGCTGAAGTACCTTTTGATTTTATTACGCCACTCAGTCTTTTTGGGTAAGAGTCTATCAGCATGGCACGTCTTGACTTGAGAATATTTTCTCACTCTTTCTTGAAAAAACATTCTAGATCCATCAAATTGGAAGGGCATCTCCTGTGCACAGCCCACTTCAGGTCACCCCACAGATTTCAGGTCTGGGCTCTGGCTAGGTCATTCTAAAACACTGATCTTCTTTTGGATAAGCCTTTCCTTTGTTTATTTGGATGTACGCTTTGGGTCATTGTCGTACTGAAACGTGTAATTCCTATTCATCTTCAGCTTACGAGCAGACACCTGAAGGTTGTGCACTAAAATCATCTGGTATTTGTAGCTATTTGTTAAAACAGTAAAAGCCCCAGTTCTGGCTGAAGAAAAGCTGCCCTAAAGTATGATGCTTCCACCACCATGCTTCACCGTGGGTATGTTCTTTCACTGATGTGCTTTTTTTTTTTTTGCACCAAACATACCTTTTGGAATTATGGAATTATTATACCTTTTAGAATTGTTCTCATCAGACCATAACACATCTTGCCACATGGTTTGGGGTGTTTTAGTTGAGCTTGGATGTTTTTTGTGGGAAAGGGCTTCCGTCTAGCCACTCTACCCCACAGCCCAGACATGTGAGGAATATGGGAGATTGTTGTCACATGCAGAGAGTAATCAGTTCTTGTCAGATATTCCTGCAGCTCCTTTAATGTTGCCGTAGGTGTCTTGGCAGTCTCCCTGGTAAGTTTTTGTCTTGGCCTTTTATAAATTTTGGAGGGACGTCCTGTTTTGGTGACGTCACTGTGGTGCTCCATTTTCTAAACTTGTTGATGATGGAATTCATGGTGTTCCGTGGTACATCTAATGTTCTGGAAATTGTTTGAACCTCTCTCCTGATCGATCCTTTTTGACAGTGGGACCCCGTACAGGCTTTGTAAGCTCTTTGCAGACCATGTCCTCAGCAGTCAGATGAAAGATGTGAAGATGTGAAGAAGATCCTACAGAAACAGCTGGTCTTTATTTGGGATTAATCAGAATAATTTCTTTGATGACAGCTGTATGATGATTACTTTTGAACATGAGATTGAATGTGATTGGTTCATTCTGAACACAGCCACATCCCCAAGTATAAAATGGTGTGCACGCTTATGCAATCAGGTTGTTGTAAGTTTTTTAGTTTTCCTATTTTTCCCTAAAATGTTTCTCATTGTTTTTCACTTAATTTTTATACACTGTAATTTCACATTGAAGGTGGAAAAAGATCCGACATGATTTATCTTGATTTCATTTTTTTTACATCACAGAAACCTGTCATTTTAACAGAGGTGTGTGGACTTTTGATATCCGCTGTGTAATAAAATATTAGGATGTATGTTGTATTATGTTGTATGATTTGGTAAAGGTGAATGAAAAATGAAAATTAGCCAATGAAAACGTAAGATGTATAAGAGTGAAGTTAAAAACAGGAAGCTGTTTGGTCACTTGCAAATCAGACATTTGACCTTCGGCGACCCACTAATTTAGACATACACACATGCACACAATTAACACTTTGACTTGCTCTTGATACAAGAGTTCAGTACAATCTAAGTGGAGAATCTGTCCTATCCACAATGCAGTAAATGGCAGAATGACATGCATAAAGCACGTAGTAATGTTCTGAAATAAACCATAGTAAAGGTTACAATACTGATCACTTTTCTAAAAGCGGAAAAAGAACACAGACAGGCTGTTCCCATTTTTTTTTCTTCAAGTACTTAGTGTATATCCACTTCAGTTTGAGACACTGTGCCACATTGATCTAGCTAAAAGAAGTGTTGACAAAAGAAGAATGTGCGTATTGGATTAAAGTGTGTACATTTTCGACAGCTAGTAACGCGATACAGTCTTCCGATGCAGAATTTGATCTCGGCGAGCTGACTGAGGCAAGCGGCGTCCTGTAGACTCATCTGTTTTACATTTTAGAGTTTTCTGTGGGACGTGGAGATTGCTTACATGCTCAGAAACAAATGGAGATGAACATGCAAAGACAAACGTGTGGGGCATCACATAGCCAAAACCATCATAAAACATAAAAAAGACTGACTTATAAAAGTTCTGAAAGAATAAAATAGGAAAGAATTAGACGTTAAGCTGTTTTTTTTTTTTTTTAATTTTTGGAGCTATCTTTGAACATTCAAGACACCTTCAATGCAAGAACTGGAAGGCCTTCTGTGATTGTGCTATATCTAAATATAATAATATCTATATCTATCTGCCTATCTATCTGCCTATCTATCTCTAACTACAGCATATATAAAGTATTTATACACGGTGCATTCAGAAAGTGTTCAGATCCCTTCGTTTTTTTTTTTTCACATTTTGTCATGTTGCAGCCTTATTGGTTATTCCATGAACGTGCAGGTGTACACGTGTTGTACACGTGTTCCTAATAGAGTTGTCAGTGAGGGTATGTATATCTTTAAAAGGGTGCAGCAAGTTCTGTCTCTATCCCTGTTGCTACAAGTTGAGCAAGCATGTAAGAAACAAAATCTTCCCCTCAATGCCATAAATATTAGCGTTTCATTTCGGTGTGGATAAACACCATATGGGAAGTGTACCAACACACTCTTGTCCTCTGGATCTTTTGTCCTCTGTCTGCAGGAAGATGTACGGATCGGTGTGCTTGGTATTGACGTTGAGATCGGCTTTCACTTCTCTGCTCAATACTTGAGCGGCATCCATTTCCTGTGTACAACGCAGTGGTGGCAGTTTCTGCCGTCTGTCTATATTTTTGCACTTTTCCTTACACACACACAGTTGGCTGATATTTAATATGTTTGTGTGTGTGTGTGTGTATATCTATACTCACACACACACACATACATATATACATAATTTTATATATATATATATATATATATATATATATATATATATATATATATATATATATATATATACACACAATTAAGAGCTATGTTATTAAGTTTTCTTCCAAACTGCCAGTTAGATAACCAAGTCAGCTAATGGAGCGCTCTTCTCCGAGGTTTATTTTCTAAAAGCAGCTGTGTACTTACCCATACTGTTTGTGGAGTTGCACCACGTCAGCAGAGAAGCTGTGCAGATTATATTCAGCACCCCAAATAGTAGGATCTTCCACGACTGCAACACATTTAAAACACACACCATTTTCACAAGGTTAAAAATTTTCAAGAAGACTCTGCAGTAAGAGAGAAAAGTCAATGACTAAAAGATACAATTCATGACCTTAATATTATAAGGTTGCATCTCCACTTCATGCATAACTCTGACAGAACTTTACAACAGTAATAGTAAATGCTATTAATCCTGTTAGTGAAACAGCAAATATGCACTCATAGTACAAGCGATAAATACAAATGTATTTACTGAAAATTCATGAAAAGCTATCTTAATTAACAATGGAATGGGCTTGTAAAAGATCAGAAGAATTGTTATAATAATTTAAATGTAATGTAGTAGAATCTGTACAGATTTATCCCTGTTAATTCAACCTCTGTGTACAGAAGAAGCAAAGCCTCATATCCGGAAGCCTGCACTGAGATACAAAGAGTACCATCACCTCAGTGTACTGTTACATACCTAGTAGCCAATAATGTGGCTGTTATTGAAACTGAAATCGCAGCCACCGCTGTTTACTGTTTATAAAGCAAACAAGATGTTCTTACAGGGCCACAACCAAAGAAACCCCAAATTTCCTATGATTTATCAAATAAAAGTGCTTAATATAGCGTAATAAAGGTCCATTCACATTACAACGGATTAGCCCCACCCATACACGTTACAGCGGGTTGGCCCCACCCATACACGTTACAGCGGGTTGGCCCCACCCATACACGTTACAGCGGGTTGGCCCCACCCATACACGTTACAGCGGGTCGGCCCCACCCCTTAACATTACAGCGGGTCGGCCCCACCCCTTAACATTACAGCGGGTTAGTCCCACCCATACACGTTACAGCGGGTTAGTCCCACCCATACACGTTACAGCGGGTTAGTCCCACCCATACACGTTACAGCGGGTTAGTCCCACCCATACACGTTACAGCGGGTTAGTCCCACCCATACACGTTACAGCGGGCTAGCCCCACCCATACACGTTACAGCGGGTTAGCCCCATAATATCATTTTTTCTAGTGCTAATTCCTACATTGTGTATGTTTGTGTGCACAAGTCTTCACATCAGCAGATATGTTCATGACAAATATCTGATATCAACCCTAGTGCAGAATTCCCTTATTGCATCTTTAGTGGTGATCTGGAAGTCCGACCACTGACACATGCAGGTTTTGCCGCTGCTGACGGGGACAGCGCTAAACAGTGTTCATAATGATCCTCAAGCTGCCACTCCGCATCAGCTGTAGCTGCTAGTTGCTAGCAATACTCTTTAGCCAGCTGTTTATTAATTACCTGTTAACAAGCTCAGGAATGCTTGGAAATTCAGACTGTAAATAAACAAGTTGTTAGCTGTAACAAAGCTCATTATACATCTGAAATAAAATTACATAAACTACACGTTGAACAGCAGCAGAGATACTTACTGAATTCTTGTATAGCAAATCAACCCTGATAAACATGTTTCATTTTCTTAACTTAACCCCCATTCATGTTTTGCAAGTGAAGATATTCCATGCGTGAAAGGCTAGCACAGCTTTATCTGTTTGGCAAGCATGGACAAGGAAAGCTAAGATGAAGCAGAGAAAGATGTTTTGTTGCCCTGCTCTAAAGTCAGACAACACAGGCTATTAAAGTTCACATAGAATACAAAGTAGGCTAAAAGGAGACTCATATTACGAGATACAACACGATATTAATCTTAAAACACACTACGTTTTCTGACAGGCATTTAAATCATCCAACTTGATTGCCATTATGCTAGATAGAATATACTGGCAATTCCCAGTACTCTGGTCAATCGTCTCAAGTCTACAACAGAGAGGGGATAAACTCTTTAGGTTTACAGTAGCAATGCAACGAGGTGATCATGTATTTAATTGAAAGTGGAAATATGGAGCCTTAAAAACTATGTTTACAAGTGATTTTCCGAAGATGTGACTAATGAACTTCCCAACCTTGACCCCTGCGAACTCAGATCTCGTATTGATCTCTGGTGGCTTGCTAAAGTACAATGTGTAATCCAATCCTGCTTGGTTTGTAAAGCAGGACGCTTATACCAGCCAAAACTGGATTACAACCCAACCCTGACGCCCCATGACTTCATCCGCAGTAGCTATAGCGCTTTACACAAGTACACTGATGACTTCTAGGAAAACATGGTGTTGAAAGGAAGCTCAAAGATTGCATTTAAAGAAATAGATTAGCATTTGATCTTATTCTGTGACAGAAAAAAAATGAAAATATACACCCAAAATAAAAACACAAACAATTTCCACGGAACTCACCCGTCTATCTGAAGTGACTAAGTTGAACTCCTGGATGAACTTGCTAAAGACGGACTTGTGTGACTTGCGGAAGGGGTGTATGGTGCCCTGCAAGAGTGAACAAACAAAACGTGAACATACTTCTGAATTATGAATTACGGCTGGGTGATATGGACAGAAATTATGTCATGATAGACATTTTACATATCATTCAACATTCATATTTATCAATAATAATAACATGCATTTCCTAATACTCAATAGCAATTTTTTTTTTTATTTCATACCAAATATAAGAACTTTGAACAAAATATAAACAAAATTTGACATTCAGCTTTATATTCATCATTCAACACCTTTAACTCTCTTAACAGAATCTGTCCACATTCTGGCAAACTCTACAGACAGTGTTTTGTGTGACATGATTTAAGAAAGCCACATCACTTCCACAATAGTAGAGTGAGTTTTCACACCGTTTTCTAATCCTTTTTCTGTTTCTTCCTCAACATTATATCTATTTACAATCCCCACGTTCACATCGGCAGTGATGTGACTGGAAGAAGAAGGGGCTGGAGCCAAATGAAGTGTCTGGAGCCCATTAATTTTCAATAAGAACAGACCATTTCTGGCTGAATTAGGTAATGTGTCTGTTAGTGATGTACGCACAGAAATGGGTGGGGCGAGTTACATGACAGTTTAACTTATAGGTTTTGATGACTTCCAGTAGGAGTGAGGGACTGTGGTATGTTTCTTTTTATTGTTGTTTGTGTGGATATTACACTAGCGACAGTAAAGACAGGAATACAGTTATTTAGTTATTGAACTGACATGCAAGTACTATCACCTCCTTGACCTGATTGGTTGGACATTGGTAGTCCACATTAGTGATGGCAAGACATTTCATGAAGCACTGAAGCTTTCCAGTCAACTGTATTGAACAATCTTTCATTAATCGGGGCTTCAAGAAGGCAAAAAATAAATAAATAAATAAATAAATAAAATCGGCCTGTTTACAACATGAAACAGCCGAAAACACTGTGTGTGTAAAATATGGACCTGGAAATGTGAAAAACAAACAAAGACCTGATGAAGACTATTTCAAATAAAGGTTTATGGCATTTTTCGCATATCTGAGAGACGACCACCAAGCCACTAACTCCGGACCCATTCTCAAAGTACTCACAAAACCTGCTTCACAGAAAAACAACTTCAACTTTAATACAAAGCTTCACCTGCAAGTATAATTATTACAGTGTCACGGTTAGTTATGTGTATGACAGGATGGCTATCTCAACACTGACATTTTCAAAATACTGATTATAATGCAATTCTGTCTCTTACAGTCAACCCATTCTTCATTATATCAATCAGCTTCCATAGTTCAGTGCTTCTCATTGCTTTTGTGTCTGCTGCAAACCCATAAATCATACTACAGCAACCTCCGTTTTTCTGTGAAGAGGATTTGCCTGCTCTGCAAACCCTTCGGCTGTGTAATCTGCTTCTGGTGTAAACACGTTCTTTGCAACCTCTGCTGCCAATGTTTGTAATTTTATCATACAATGGCTATCAAATGCAAAGAAGAACAAGACAATGCTGATCAGTAGTAAAACGATAAATGATCTATTTTGGGTTAAATAGCACTGCACACTGCCACGTTAGTTAGATTTTCCTCACAGTCACCAAAACTTTAAGCTTCTACCAATGTGATAAACACTGACAATGTAAGAGATTTTAAGGGGGGAGGGGACTATTCTCAAAAATGTCTTTATAGGAATGAACATTTGAGCTTGTATGTCATTTTGTTTGTCACATATACAAGCATGTCTTACTCCATCCATCCAGCCATCCATTTTCTGTACTGCTTATCCTACACAGGGTCGCGGGAGAGCCTGGAGCCTATCCCAGCCTATCCCAACGTGGTGCCAATCCATCACAGGGCACAATCGCACACACACACTATGGACAATTTGGAAATGCCAATCAGCCTACAATGCATATCTTTGAACTGGGGGAGGAAACCGGAGTACCCCGAGGAAACCCCTGAAGCACGGGGAGAACATGCAAACGCCACACACACACACACACGCAGGGCGGACGTGGAATTTGAACCGCCAACTCTGGAGGTGTGAAGGTTGTTTTATTTTAATTTTAACTGTTTTAATGTTAAATGTCAGCACCCCTACCTGTAGTTCCGGTAGCCAGCACACTGTATCATCACTATCAGTTCATCACTATCAGTTCACCTTCTCCAGTTTACACAGAGACCTGTTCTTCCCGTTTTGTTTTTAATCTACCACAAAGTGAGCAGAACTTCCCCAAATATTACAAACACTTGGACTTAAAACGACATAAAGTGAAAAGCTGGCATGGAAGGAGAGAAGAGAGCTCTCCATCAGCTGCTCTGAGCCACTTAGCTCCAGCCTGCAGTCTATAAGGAACTCACCAGAACATATGTGTCTGTTTCTAGTTTCTTCCTGTGTACTGGTGTATCTGTAAACAAATACAGGAAACAAAGGTTTAACTAAAAAAAAAAAAACTTCACATACAGACATATTACACTAACTACAGCGTAAAAGCCATTATTTCATTCAGTATGTAGCTACTGCGCTTATAAACATAACAGCTCGACACCGAGCTAGCAAGAAGCTAACTGTGATTACCACAACACAGATGCAGTGACAAAGTAAATTATATATAAATTATTATTATACGTAACACTTTATGACATATATGTTTCAGTTCTTTAGGATTATGTGTACCACTTTCATACAGTTATTGTCAAAATAATGCTTATTGTACAGAGTTTAAATTGGCTAAACATTAGGAATCCACCTGAGGCCGAATCCCAAATGGCTCCCTACTGGACACCAAGTGCACTACCAAGCTTCTAAAGGCCATCAGTCTAAACGCTAGGTGTAGTGCACCTATATAGGGATTTATGCCGCCGTTTGGGATTGAGCCTTAGACAGACTGGCCGGGAAGAGAAGCCGCTCTAATGCAATACCCGAGTCCTTGAAGTTGATAACGTCCACTGAGACCATGTCAGGTTTATCTGCAGGTCCGGTTTTCCTCTCGGTTACACCAGAAGGCACCACGTCCGGCTTCGGACCGAGTTTCCTCGGATAATAGTCGGAAACATGATGGTATGGTAGTCCTGATGCAGACGTGGACATACCGTCCATCGCCATTTTGGAGCGCTGCTTCTTCTCGCTGGGTTTCAGAGACACTCGTGATTTGCTGCTGAAGTTGTGGCGTATTTGCGCCCCCTAGTGTTAGTGGAGGACAAACTCAAGAACAAATATGCAGAAAGAGCCTTCTGCTTCTGTATGTGTATATGTATGTACTTGTTTGTTTTTTGTTTGTTTGTTTTGGCAGTGTTAGTGATACATATACAGTGTAATATATAATTATAAGATAACTATACTATCACTTTTATGACTCTCTGTTAGGGTTCGGTACACTCGTAATGAAGTAATAGAGTACAACAGTATTCCTGAAAACAATCCTATAGTATTGAATTTTATAAGGAATTTGATGTTCTGTCACATGATTTGTTAAAAATTTATTACACACAAGCAAACACAAGCCTCCAGCGGTGAATGACAGTTGACAGTAATCGCCCCAAAAAGGAAAAGATCCAGCAGAAGTGAGTAGCTATAGGAAAATCTCACTTTCGACCTATGACCAAAAGATACTGGCATAAACTTTGGCTTAGTCTTTACTCTCTAACTGGTAAACTTGCCCATCCTGACTAAATAGGCTTCATACCAAAGAGGCACCCTTTCTTTAAGCTCAGATGCCTTTTCAGTATAATTTATTCTCAGCCTGACTGCGTGGATGAACTCGTTGTCCTTTCTCCTTACACAGAGAAGGCTTTTGACCAAGCTAAATAGCCTTAGAATTTTTGCTGCCTTGAGAACATATGAGGTTGTTGAGTGTTTTGAATCATGGTTAAGAATTTTCCACCACAACCGTTGTGCTAGTATAATCACAAATAAGATGCTTTTCCCTCGATTTCAGCTGCATCGAGGCACCAGGCATGGCCGTGCATTATCCCCACTGCTTTTTGCCTTGGCCCTAGAACCCCTTGCTCAAGCCATTTGTTGTGACCCCCATGGTTATTGTTCAAAAGGTACTTTAAGTAAAATGTCACTACACACAGATGACATTCTGTTGTATGCAACCAAACCTCAATCCACTATTCCAGTGGTCCTAGATTTAATTTCTCACTTTGGAATATTTTCAGGTTATAGGTCTAAGAATGAGCTGAGGCCAATCAAGCTCCATGATCTCTCAGATTTGCTAATTTTCCATTCAGGATTACTCTTCACATCATCAGGCATCGAAGTTGCCAAAAAATTTTCAATCTTTGTATAAAGCCAATTTCCCCCTCTAGTGGGCAAACTACAGGATAATATTTAATTCTGGAGGTCCCTGCATATATCTCCCTATTAGGTAGAGTCTTTCTGCCCCAAATTCTCTATCTCTTTCAGAATATCCCAATATTTCTCCCCCATAGCTTCATCAATCGACTTGACTCAATTATTGCGCCCTTTCTTTTCGACCATAAAGGGAACATAATTAGTTAACAAAATCACCTCTGTAAATCCAAAGCAGGTGGTGGAATGGCTCTTCAGAATTTTTCACTGTATTATTCATGTCTGTTCTTCTCCAAACCATCATTATGTGGCTAGAAAATACTTTAATACATCCTACTTGGACCAAAATGGAAAAAGAGGAATGTGCCCCATATGATATCTGTGCATTAATATTTATCACCAACAAAGATAATCAATAAATTAGCCTATAATAATAGCATAATATACAGCAACATCTGTATTTGGAGACAAATAAGTAAACAACTGTATGTCTATCTTAATCAAAATACCTGAGGAGACTGCATATTTTCTGTGTTCAACACTCTATTCCTCAATATAAAAGATTTAAACTAGATTTAAACAGTACTATAGTATTAAATATTTTATTATAGTATTTAGTAACGTTACTGCGTCACAGCTACTGGGCTCAGGTTTATGTCTGAGCAGAGCTGGCTGCACTAAATTGCCCCTAGGTGTGAATGTGTGTGTGTGTGTGTGTGTGTTGGAATAGTGCCCTGCAATGCACTGATGTCCCATCTAGGGTGTATTCCTGCCAAATGTTCACCAAATATTCCCTTGCCTTATCCAGATAAAGAGGTTACTGAAGATGAATGAATGATTGAATGAACGAATGAACTAATTTTTCTTCTACTGCCATCTAGCAGTCATACAATTTATTCTCGATCAGATGAAAATGTCCTCACAACTTCATAATGTCACTATACTCTAATGACGAATCACACAACAATGACTCCAATTACAAAAAAAAACATAGAAGTATTTTATTAAAACAAACATGAGGAAAAATAGATACAACCTTAGATATATGGAGTTGAAGTTACTACTAATATGACATCTGAAACAGAAAACAATCACCTCTGCCACCTATTTTAGAATAGAGAAATAGCTGGCAGTGTACACACTGTGTAAAAATTGTGTATGTGCGGTGGCAGCGTCTGAGGCGTCATTTAGCACAGTGCAACAGTTTGTAGTGTTTTTCTGTCTCAACTTTCCAGAAGAAAACTTTGGTTTAAAGGTGACAGCTAAAAGAACATTTGTAGACATTTAAGTAGAGTGTGTTAAAAGATTTAAGTCTATAACTTTCAATATTTTTAATGTTGTCTTTACATGGGCCAACACTAATCTGACACTACTTGTGCTAATTTGACTCAGATGGACAACATATAGTTATCCCTGAAGTAAAAACTGTCAAACTGTCAAACTTTCAACAAAAATTTCCAGTGTGATTAATTCATTACACTAGCTAACTCATTGACTTTGAGTTCTTTGTCGCCGTGTGGACGCTTCTTAGATGATTAGCCTAGTTTGTGTACTGCTTTTCCTGGGTCTGTTGCTTTTTTATAGGCATATAGTTTGGACTCACACGGTACTCCAAAAAAAAATCATGAAAACCCAATGTAAGTATAATTATGTAATTATAGTGGCATTAATTACATACAGAGATTGTGTTCATTTTTATAGTATTTTTTTTTTTCAGAGCATTGTCTTGACTACAACAGAGTAGTTTCTTTGACAAACAGAAGCTGAAACTATTAAAAGAACATGGAGACCTTCCTCTCCATGTTCTTACCATCATCAACATGCACAGCTTGTGTGTTCCTCACTGGTGCAGCCAGCCTCTGGCTCCCACTCATCCTCAGGTATCTCATGCTTACATGAAGCACAGTACATGTAAAATGAGAAATAAAGAAAACACACATGCATCAGCCACCTCTCACAGACAGGTGAGACAAGAAAGGAAAACAAGTACAAGTACATATAACAAGTATCTTATTAAGGTATTTGGCTGCCACGAGCCACTAGAACAGCTTCACTGCATTGGGCAATAATTTTACAGGTCTCTGGAACTGTATTGGAGGGATGAACTTCATTCTTCCAAATGAAATTCCCTCAATTAGTGTTTTGATGATGGTGGTAGTTGCAACCCTCTCTGTGAAGTTGTGGAGGTACTGTTCTTGCTGACGGTCTAATCACTTGCTGCATTAACATTCTCAATCACCTCATGAACAGTTGCCCTTTTGCTTTTTTAAAGTGTTTGAACCATCTGAAGAGACATAAAGAGTCTGTAGAGATCTAAATAGTGATATTTTGGTCACTGTTCCTATTGAAACATTTGCTAGTTGAACAGACTGATATAAAGTTCATTCTGTTTATAGCAGCATAAAATTATGAGGTAATTAATAATTTAATGTATTCAAATAATAAATCTATTTTAAAGGTGTTTGACAGTTGTATTCTACAGTGCTTCTTTTGAGAGATATAAAAAACAGCATCTTACATACATACAAGTCACTTATACATAAACCTGTGTGTCAGTTGGCTAAACATCATAAGCAATGAGTGGAATGTTTGAGTCTGTTTACACCTCTATGTATGTGTTTAAATTAAAATATCATGCATATTGTATATACAGTTTGTACAATATCTTTTTATGACCTACCTGTAAGATTAAAGATTCTGTTGTGCAGAATCTTTCTTTTGCATAGAAAAATAAGATTCACAAGCATCTGTAACATTGTAAACTGTTAAAACTATCATGTGTATAAATTTATTCAGACAATGTAATTAACTACATGTAATTATTAAAACAACAAACTGATGGTGGCACAGTGGCACAGTGGGTAGCATTGCTGCCTCACAGCTCCAGGGTCTCTAGTCTGATCCTGAACTCAGGTTGCTGTATGTGCAGAGTTTTGTCACTTTGTCCACGGGGGATTGTCATACTGGAACAGGTTTGGGCCCCTTAGTGCCAGTGAAAGGAAATCTTAATGCTACAGCATACAGAGACATTCTAGACAATTGTGTGCTTCCAACTTTGTGGCACCAGTTTGGGGAAGGCCCACATATGGGTGTGAGGATCAAGTGTCCACATACATTTGACTATATAGTGTACGTAATCATGTGATTTTAGCCTGTCTTATCTTTGCCAAACTGGTTTCAATCTTAATGTACTCAATCTGTGAAAGAAAAAAAATCTGGTTCTGTCCTGTAGGTGAAGTACTCCCATTCCCTGAGGTATCATTCCCTGCTGCACTACAGTGCCTGGTTTCCCTTCTTCACTTGCAATACACATCATAATTTAGTCTGGCTCCAAGTTTTGTCCCTCCAAGATGCTTCTCAAATGCAGCATTCATTTGCTCACTCTGGGCCTGACTGAAGTGGTTTCTCCAGTCTCCAACTTCACCTACAAGCATAACATTACATTCGGTAAGTACTTTTATTGTCATTGTGCCTATAGACATCTGTAAATTACAACAAAATTGTTTTCACATATCCCATCTTGCAGGGAAGCTGGGTTTAGAGCTCAGGGTCAGGCATGGTACAGCACCCCAAAGAGAACAAAAATAAGATAAGTTTAATAACCTTTATCTTTAAAGGCAAGCTCCATGGAGCTGTTTATACAGACTCAGTATTTGTGGACTTAGATTGACATAACCGGTAACTGTATTTTAAATTAGGTCACTCATTATGTCTCAGGCACAGTTCTGATTTAGTATAAGGAGACCTCAAGAGTGGTGCTGGTATTTGAATTCTCAACCTGCCTCCTTTTCCAGTGTTTGCTTAATGGCATTGACTTTGTAGCAGTTCAGGTAGTTCATTGACTGTTTTTTTGAGAATTGAGAATACAGAGTTATCAAGTATACAGTCATGGGAAAAAGAAAGTACGCCCTGTTTCAAGTCTATCTTTTTATTTATCAGAGCCTAAATAACAATTGTGTGGTCCTCACCAACTTATATAAACAAATAAATAACTTCAGGTGATAGAAAAAAAAAAACCCACAACGGATTTCAATATGTAGTCATTTTTTCCAAAAAGTAAACTAACATTCAGAAACTAGGTATGAAAATATAAGTCCAGCCTAAAATTCAGTAATATGTAGATCCACCTTTAGCAACAGTAACTTGAAGTAAACATTTTCTGTAGTAGTTTATCAGCCTCTCACATTGTTTTGGAGAAATTTTGGCCCACACTTCTTTACAATATTTCTTCAGTTCATTGATGTTTGAGGGCATTTTTTTATGCACAGCTCACTTAAGATCCCACCACAGCATCTCTGGACTTTGACTTGGCCATTCAACACCTTGAGTTTTTCTTCTTTAGTCAATCAGATGTTGATTTGCTGGTGTGCTTGGGATCATTGTCCTGTTGCATGATCAAATTTCAGCCTAGCTTAAGCTGCTGGCCATCTTGGGATATGTCATTAAACTCAAAGGGGTTTTTATGGACCTGTGCAAAGTCACAGTGGTCAAGGAATGACAGCAACCAACTACAAAGGGACCAACTACAAGGACATGCAATGCTTGTGTATACCAGTGCTTCATCCAGGGCTTTTGCTCAATCACTATCCCACTAACCACCCTGTTGAAAAAGGTCCCAGGAAACTAATGTGGAATTCCGAGGCAGATCAGGCACTAACATGACTGAAAGAAGCATTTACTTCAGCCTCCATCTTCAGACACCCAGATCCAGCAAAACCCTTCTCATAGTCGAGGTGGATGCCTTCAATACGCGAAGTGGAGTGGTACTCATCCAGACATTTGGAGAGAAACCCAAACTACTTCCAGTTGCCTACTTCTCCAAGAAACTCACTCCAGACAAATGCAACTATGACATGGGGAACAGAGAGCTGCTGTCTGTTAAGTTAGCACTGGAAGAACGGAGACACTGGCTCGAGGGCACCCTGCTCCCCTTCATCATATTCACAGATCATCATTCAAAGAACGTCGAATATCTGAGAACTGTGAAATGACTCAACTCTCACCAAGCCAGATGGGCCCTGTTTTTCACCCAGTTCCAGTTCACCACCTCATTCCATCCAGGCTCCAAGAATGGTAAAGCAGATTCTCTGTCTTGCATCAAGCCAAAAACCCATTCTTCCTGAATCATGCTTCGTGGGTGCACTGATCTGGGATCTTGATCAAGAGGTTAACTGTGCCAACCGCCTCCGCTCTCCTAGCATGCCCTCAAGGGCTCATCACCTCATCAAACTCATCACCTGGACCCACACATCTCATGCCACTGGACACCCAGGCATCCATAAAACTCCCAACCTGGGAGGTCATATGGTGTTTTTGTGGTGTGTTTCAGGTTTTTGCCAAGCTCCCGCTACCATCGAGCAATTTTTTGAGTTTTATACTGAACTAAGTGGACATCTCTTTTTATAACTTTACCATTACACTCCTGTCAGTGTCTGGTACCGGGCATGTGGCATCTCAGCAAGAACTTGGAGACTAAATACGGCACGATAAAACTTGATCATTGCACAAGACGCCTGGCCCGCCTAGAGGCGATCATCCGTGGCCAGTGCTAATCAAGCTCCATAACTACATAGACAAGCGCAAAATCCTTGCGGCTGCTAAAGAAAAGGGGCGTCTTATCTAAGATGGATGTGCCATCTCCATCATGCAACTTCGCCCAGTTAAGGTAAGGGAGGCACTTTGTCCAAAAGGGAATGTGGTTTGGGATGCGCTACCCCGCAACTTTGTTCTTCAACTTTAACGGAGAGAATTTTTCCTTTCAGTCTGCGTGTGATGCTCAAACTTTTATTGAATGGACTGGTTTAACATCAGATTCCTGTTATATTCTGGACTGATTTGGCTTGTTGAGCCGAATGTGGTGGTCTGTTCTTACAACTATTGGGCCCCAACAACTAGCAGGTACACTTAAGTTTCCCCTTTGGTGGATTGAACTTTACAATATTGATTCCCTAACTTACTTTGCAGACCACACTGCTGTTTGTAGCTGCCTCTCTCAGGTTAAGTTTATTTATTTATTTATTTGTTTGTTTGTTTGTTTGTTTATTACCATGCAATGAGTAAGGGAGTGTGCTTTTAAAACAGATACATGGGTAGCATATGGTAATCAAAGTTGATTTTCCGATTTGTATTTATCAAAGGTGTGCACACTGAACATAACCACTTGTGGTTTTGACGGTTCCTGGTTTCAGCTTTCAAAAAAGCTTTCAACCAGGTAAAATGAGGGTATCTATTTGAGGTGCTATGGAGATTTGGTACAAATGGAGAATTCTTGAAATGGATTTACAACTCAACCACCTCCTATGTAATTACTAATGGCCTACAGTCCCTTTCCCCTCGGGCAGGGGCACCAGATAGGACAATGTGCAGGCCACTTGAGTTCTTCCACTTTAGCCTTGGCAAACTGTGTCTTCATGGACCTCGCCTTGTGCACAGGAGCATTGTCATGCTAGAACATGTTTGGGCTCCCTAGTTCCAGTGAAAGGAAATTGCGACGCTACAGCATACAAAGAAATTCTATGCAACTGTGTCCACATACTTTTGGCCATATAGTGTACATTGATAACTGGGTTTGTAGAGTTCTTTACCCACCTTTCCTGAAAAATACATTTCCCATCTGGCCATGGGAATCTCTGGAGCCTTTTTTCATGGCATCAAAGGTACTCTCCTCTGCAATACTCTGGATCTGAGCATCAGTTAATTTAAAGCCAAAAAACTCTGCCACCTTCTGAACACTTCCACTGAGGTCCTAATAGACAAAGAGAGAGAGAGAGAGAGAGAGAGAGAGAGAGAGAGGGATGTTCATAGCATCTAATTCATCATATTATATATGAGTAGCTGAGAAGAAGTACATACCATCTTGAGTTCCTCAAATGTGATGATCATGATGTTTGGGTCATTCATGCGTTTTTCCCAGGCAAGAGCATGGTCAAAGTAGGAGCCCCATGGAACTGAGGAGAAATTTGAGAAGACATAATTAAGACATAATGTAGTGGTGGTATATGAGTAAAAATATCCCTAGTGATGTCCTAGGAAAAGCCGCTCAGTGTCGCTGTGGCTGGATTCTGGCAAACAGCCAAAAAAAAGGACTGGGCTTTGACTGTAATTGGGTTTTTCTTCTCTACTATAAATATATTGCACCAAAATGACATGTCTTGACCTAGTTTTTTTCCTGACATGATTTTATTTATTTATTTTTATCTCCCATAGGCAAAAATCATGTTGGGTAAGAAGCCATTTTTCCTCACATACTGAATTGGTCACATTTTTTGGATAGCTGCATGCCATACTGAAATGAACAAAAGCCTGTTTAATTCAGCTTGTAATCATACAGACTGTCAAAATGTCTGCGCTGCTACACCATCACATCACTTATCAAAACAGAGAAGATTATTATAGACTCATGATACAGATATAGTTTGAATGGTCTAATAAAATTTAGGGAAATTTAGGCAAAAGAATATAACTCACCAAATCAGTAATTATTTCAGTACTGATGTAAAAGCGACTATTGATCAGTGGAGTGGAGAACAGTGAAGTTCACGTTTAAATGCTTTGAGTGTCATTTACCTGAGGTGATAAGACTATAGCAGGGGTTCCTGAAATTTGGGGGCAAATGATCCCAAATGGACATTATGAATTTTCTGCAACCCCCATCCTTGACCACCCTGCATTTTTTAAACTTCCAGATTAATGATTTAAGAGTACTGTAACATTTGAACATTTTGTTATTTCAGTGACATATAATGGGGTCCAAAAATCTGAGATCGCTAGTGAAAATGCTTCTATTTTGCATTTTCTAATTTTCTCATTTCTAATTTAATACAACAGTTATCATTTCAAATTATATTATTGACAACAACTTGAGTGAAAAGTTGAATCTTTGAAATATTTAGTATAAATAGTGTTTGGTATGCCTCGTTTTTTGCTTTAATGACAGTGTGCACTCAAGCTGGCATGGACTCCACAAATTTGTCCAAAACCTTATGATCCATTTTAGATCAAAGCCGTTGGCGTGTTGTCTGAACACATGCTTCAATAGAAGAGACTAGGTATGAGGAAAATCTATCCTTTTGTACAAACCAGATAACATGGTCAATATTATAAATTTGCTTAAATTTAAATAGGGACCTAGAAATAGTGCAGAATCTTGAATATTAAATATTCAAGATATTGAACACTTCTTTGTTTTAAATATTTCAGAATTCTAAATCCTTCTGTTTATTTCGAATTTTAAATGAAAAAAAAAAAAACTGATTTTCAATGTGATCTCAGACTTTTGGACACCAGTGTATATGTAAGATAAGTGACTAAAAATTAAAGGAATATTCCTTCCAGACTGCCCTGTCTGGTTATGCTTGAGGCATGACATAAAGAGTATGTGCAGAAGCAGCAGCAACATGAGCTTCATTATTCACACTCCCGTCTGTATATCTTATGTACATCTGGAGGATTAAATGTGACATTCACTGGATGGCACGTCAGAGCAAAAACACACCTGCCTGTCAGGTTTCCAAGTCAAACTGTATAATATTTAGTGATTTCAGTCACAGCAATGTTAAAACACTCTGACAAGCTGTTTCTCTTTCCAATGTTCTTATGACTGTTGTCATGAGCTGTGTCTCAAATCGAAAACTTTGTCTAATATTCAAAATATTCAAAAATTCCATTTTTATCACTGAATTGCACTAGTGCAGTGTGTCAGGATAGTGAATTGACAAAATAGCATCCAGACTTTTAATTTAAATGTGGCTTGTTTAGACAGTTAGACAGTTTAGACACTTAGATTGACAGTTAGATTTTTGTAATCATTTGTAAAAAAAATAAATAAATAAAAAAATAAATAAATAAAAACAAATGAGGAGCTTGTGAGTTTCTATCTGATGTCTCAGAGTAAATGCTTAGAATCTTTACATTTGCTCCCATTTCACTTTTGGGGCTAACCAGACTTTAAAATGGTAGAACTTTAATTGATACATGCAAAATGGGAAACATCTGTCGGTTTTTAGAACTATACATAGGAGAAAATGTCAAAATTTCAACATTTGAAGGGTCCACACAGACACATATGATTCCTGCTGAAAAAGCTACTGATGTGCTCTTGAGTAAATGTGAATATATAGGTTGAAAAATGCTGTTATTTGACTTTATTTTTAATCTATCTTTAGAGAAAAAAACATGACTTGTTATTAAATATCCAGTGGGCTCCCGAGTGCTGCAACTGATCAGAATTCGCCCTATCATGGGGAAAACGCAGCAGTGCTACAGCCATCTGTGGCCAGGAGTCCAAAAGAGCAAAACTGGCCCTGCTCTCTGGGTCAAAAGGATGGCAGTACTCTCTCCCCTTTTAATCAGAGCAATACAAGAGAATTGTGGCCATGTATGCAGAACAGGGTAGTTGGCACTTTCCTCCAAATGTGTTCAGCTGCCCTGTGACATAGCATGAGCAACAGATTGGCTGGCTTTATGTTTCTTGGAGGAATCACACCTGGCCTTTATACTGCTCATCTGGTAGCTGTCATGTGATAGCAGAGAATTAGCTAATGGGTGGGAATTGGCAAATAAATTTCAGAGAAAGTGGAGTAAAATAAAACAAAAATGATATTTAGAACCTTGCCACCTTCTTCATTTAAAACAGGAAGTTTTTTGCCATTTCATACTTATAGTACAAAACCTGTAGCCTGTGTCTGTCTGCTGAGATGGCAAAGCCTATTAAAAATAATTGTTTGTACCTTCACCGCTTATAAAATCCATGAAGAACTGATCCCAGGGCTCAGCAGTTGGCAAAACCGGATTCTTATTTGAAAAGTGATAAAATGAGACCAGTGTGTCCTTTGGGTTGCGGAAAACGACCAGCATCTAGAATGAAGCAGTTGAAATACACCCATGAATGAGGACATAAAATTTTATTTCAGTACAAAGACCACAGTCTACCCAGATACAAGATGCTTGTCACAATTTACTGACGGAACAGACTACTGGAACATTGTTACCAGATTTGTGTGACAAAACCAGACCAAGTGGACAAAACAAGCCCAAAAACTGGCCCAAAGGTCAATAAAACCAGCTGAACTCCAAAACTAAATGTCTTATCCTCCATATACCTGGTTTTGAACTTCCAGAATCATTACTACCATTGCAAATACACAGTAATATTTACAGCATACAATACCTTTTTAACAAAGTAGTTTTAAGCCATGCAGGTCCTAAAAAGTTTCCTATTATTACATGAAATGCCAGCAGCAAGTCAAACGTAGCCCAATTTTACAGGAAAACCATGAATCCTAAATGCCACTACTTTGGTATGTGAAGAGGATGTCATACAATCTATAATCTTTAAATGCTTCTACAAAAGCGAGTCAATAAGATAATTCTTGTAGCTTGCATGAAATGGATTTGAGATATCACTGACAATTTGTCTTTTACCGTAATTTGATATGCAATCACATACCTTAGTTTTCTTTTGGTAAAAAGAAGCCGGAATGTTATCGGGATGCATATGGGTCCCCAGTAATCTTGGAGATGGGGCCTGGTGAAGTAACTGCGACAAAGGAATAATGTGAGGAAGGGAAGTGAGCGTTCTTCACAATGTAGACATTTGATATTGAGCTCAAATGCAACCATATCCCAAGGGATAGTCTGAGGTTCGAAGCAAACAGACATGAAACAATGCTACACTGTGTTCTGGGTTAGAAGTTTTATTACTGGCCTAGAAAAAGGAGTAAAGGTCAATAGAGACTACAAAGCACATCTATAAGTCGATGGATAATCTTCTAAATGCTCTAAGTGTTTTTCGTTGGAAAAATGACAGCTACGTAGCAGCATTTGCATATATTCTAGTGATATAGTATATAACGGAAATGTGTTTAGATGATTTTTTTGACAAATTGGTGGTTGGACAGGAGAGCACATGAGACATTCATTTATCATCTACCACCTCTGTTATTGGCTACAGCCAGAATGTTCCCACTTACATCCATTATTAATGAACAGTGATGTTTCTAGGATTTTTCATTTAGTTTGTCAAATGGGGACAAATCTTCTTACCTGCAGAGTTTCTGGTCCAAAGAATTCCAGTAGAGGTGGCATCTTGGATTCTACTTTCTCTCCCGTGCTAGCTGTTATGATTTTGCGCAGAATTGCGACCATCCAGTTAAACCCTGGGACAGTTTGATACTCATCATCTTCTTCATTCTCACCATGATTTCTTATCACCACTGTTTTGCTATATAGTTAGCAAGGTCTTATGCGTGCATTGATCTAATAGTTGGATAAGTACATTTCACAGCAAAATGGACATAAGTCTAATGAATTCTAATCAAACCATTCCACAAATATACAAACACACTCTGTACAGATGACAGCAGGTACAAAATGCTTTATCTGGTTTAAAATTACCAAATAAAAAGACATTAATAACAAAACATCTAGCCAAAAGAACAGAATTGGCTGAATTAATCAGTAATTATTTTCCCACCAATGTTAGTGGGAACATAGAAAAGACACTGATTAGGCAAAGACTGATGTGGATGATAATCAAAGATAATCAAAGTGAGAACTCATTTCCCATTGTAAACCTATGATTCTTTAAACATTGTCAATAATTCCTTTTACCATAAATGCTATCACTTTATCTCTGGTTGTGATGTCTTCGAAAAAGCCAATTTCAGGTCTAAATATAATAGAAGATTTAATTATGTAAAGGGTTTTCCCAGGAATATTACACATATGAAATATTTATAAGTGTTAAGGTTAAGGACAGTGTTAGCTTTTCCTATGACTATTTATTAGGAAGTGGCTAAGAAAAGGATTTTATTATTTTTTTTAATGTGCTACCCTCCACTAGCAACTATCCTTTGTGGTTAACCTAAAAAGAGCTTGACATCTAAGGTCTGCTCAGGTCCTCATCTTGAACAGGAGGGGGAAGGCTAAATGGCTCGGTGTAACAGAGGGGCCCCATATCAAGGGAGGACTACTCCAGTCTACCATGTGTAGAGAGGCCATATGTTTCATTTGATATTCCCCACTGGAACTTATCTGTCATCTCTGCACTCTAAGCTTAGGAGAAAAAGCAGTCTGTGGACCACATTCCTTAAGCTCATGGCTTCTTTTGGACCTTTAACCCCCATAATTAGCATGAAGCTGCTTTAAATTCACTGATCCTATCCTATGGGTAGTCACAAAACAAGGGGTCACATATTACATATTACAAATTAAAATATTACTATGAACGTCATCTTTACGCAGAGAAAATGCTCATATTCATACTTCAGCTTCATACTTTCTGATGAATCAGGCTTATCTTTTATTTAGAAAGTCATTTAACATCTCAAATTATGGAGCAAATTGTGTAATCCCAAATGGTATTTGCTATAAAAACATTTATTTCTCCTTAGGCTCATTGATTTTGCACTTACCACATTTTGGATAAGCCACCAGCATTATATCATCACTCCGTGCCTCTACAGTCTCCAAAGCTCTGAGGTTCTCCTCTGGGCTTATGATCACAGGATAGAGTACACCATTATACCTGTAGAGTTTCTCCTCCTCTCTCATGCTCTTGGCCATCTCTACTTTGGACTGGAACTTGGTTGGGAAAGAGTTCATGCTTGTGTTGTGGTCTTCCACTGTCTCCACTCTCTGCATCCCTGCTTAGGTAGTTCCCTCTTTGTTTATGCAACTGAGCTTAGATGAATGGCATTGCTCTGGAAGTAGGTGTACGAGCCTCAGGGCCTCTGTGACTGGGTGTGTGGTTATAGGTGGAGCAAGGAGAGCAAGACACATCCCTTCTAGCCCACATGAATGAGAAAGGGGAGGTTTCTAGTTGTCTCTAGGGCTAGTTTCCTGCCTGTCAGGATGATGAACGGACTGAAAAAATGCTTTTAAAATGTTTTAGGGAGGCCACACCAGGGTAATAACACTCATGCAAGCACTTTCATTTAGACCCTGAAACATTTGCAATCCTAACCAACAGGACGTATTATTGGAGTAAAAGCAAAGATTATTTATGGGCAGAGAGAGAAAGAATGAGAATAACAGAAGCAAATAGACCCAAATGGCTGCCTTTTACTCTATGTACAGTTGATGTTCCTGTTGATATTGTAACCCTGTCTATGCACTGGGATCGGTGATGTGAAAAGCCACTTTATGCTCATTATGGAGTGAAAAAGCCTGCAATGCAGTGCCCATTCTCCCATTCATGCACCCTGTCTTGCAGTTTCTCAGTGTCACTAGCTGAAGAGTTGTGTTACAATGTGACCATTCATGACCATAAAAAAATCTTACTTTCTCTTGGCTTAACTTCCAGCCCTAAAACACATTCAACATGACATATAAAAGTGTTTTGTGGACTATAGATCAGCCCAGGCTAGTGTTCCAGTGGGGTGGGAGTTGGCCTGTGGGGGTGGGTGGTTTGATTTATGGGCCTGCAGTGGGATGGGGGGTGATTATTTTAAAATGCCTGTGTTACATTGCCTTGTTAAAAGTGAGTATGTTTACATTTATTTATTAGGCGACTCATAGAGTAGCCCCAAAATGAATCTGAAATGATGAAAACAAGATAAGAGACTTTTTGTAATATTTATTACATAACTATACACTCTCTCTCTCTCTCTCTCTCTGTATATATATATATATATATATATATATATATATATATACTGTATATAATTGTAGAATTTATAAAAATTGAATGTCATGAATGGTGACTTTTTCTAAATATCACTTTTATTAAAAAATAAACCATGGAGTTAATTTTGTGCTAAATGTTTCAAATAAAATTAAAAAATCCACAGTAAAATATTACTGATCAAAATGTGAACAAAAATTGCAAGTAATGAGCAAAATAAATTTTTCAAAAAGATAAAATTTCAAAAATCTATTTTCTATTTTTTCTGATGCAGTTTTTTTTGCTTCTACAATCTTTTTTTGCTTCTGACTTTGAGCACATTTTTATTGGGGAGGCATTCACCTCTATTGGTCAACTGATTTTGGGGTGGGAGGTGCTTTGAAAGCTCGCCACACCTGCCCTATTAACAGTGGTGCGTCCTCTCACATGGCAGTAGCATCCACAGTAACTTATATGCAGTAACCAGCATACAGTAGCATCCACAGTAACCTACTACATTGAGACCATAAAGATGGTTGTGGATGTTCAGCCTTGCATAGCCTTAGGACTGCAATTGTTACAAGCAGTTTTGCAGTCAAGTCTCCTTCATTGAACAGTTGATAACTTCAACAAAACAGACTTCAAGTTAAAATTATAATGAATTCAGAAGTGACTCTAATGCTCATATTCATAAGTGGCTCATAAGCACATAAGTTCTTGGTTACACAAATGCACTTTTTGATTATATAGTATACAGTTATATAAGGGAAATTATTTATAATCGCACTATCCAGTGTCGCCCAAATGAGGATGGGTTCCTTTTGAGTCTGGTTCCTCTCAAGATTGCTTCCTCATGTCATTTCGGGGAGTTTTTACTTGCTCATTAGGGATAAATTTAAAATTTATATCCGGAATTTATATATTTCTGTAAAGCTGCTTTGTGACAATGTCCACTATTAAAAGCGCTATACAAATAAAATTGAATTGAATTGAACTGAATAACATCAAATAGATTTTTTTTTAAAGGTGTATATCCCTCTTCAGGCTCCAGTGCTGTGACTTGAATGAAAAGAAACTGCAGACAGCTTGTTAGAGAGACATAAATTTGCCTTAGACCTTGGGTATTTAAAGGAACATGACTCTAGTGAAGATGAAATTTGCAAGAATTTTACAACACAAAATGCTAACATTTTTAAGTGCACCATAATATGTTACAAAAATAATGCACTAGTTATTGAAGGTACACAAGGAGCCAGCCAACTCGGCGTGAACTTGATTTTGAGCTTATTTATTCTGCTGCAAACACAGAGGTAAAAAAGAACGGATAAAAATCAATATCTCACAATCCTAGCTGTAACATAAATGTAATACCAACATGAAGAACCTCTTCACCTTTTTCCATAGAATGTCACTCCTTGATATAGTTTAGGAACGGGAACCTGCAAGACACGCTTAGAGGCACAAACATAGCATAGCATACCATAGCAACTTTCTCACTCATCTCTACATTTTCTCACACAAGTCCCAAGTCTCTGCCATTTCTGAAGTCTGCCTGTGAAAGTCTGTGGGTATGTTGGTGCACAGAGATGTTGAAATGGCAGCTGCGGCTCTGTATGTTCTAGAAAAGGATGAATTCATAAATTTAAATAAGCACATTTTCATAGATTTCAAGCTCTTACTGAGCTGAACCAGGTATGTTGTGGATGAGGAAACCTATAAGAATTAACACACAAAATAAACTAAACAAAAATAAACAAAACCCTGCTCTATTGCTTATACCGTTTGTTTAATATTTTTTTCCTAGATTTTCTCCCTATTTCTTAACTGGTTTCTCTGCCAGTAGATACAAGCAGGGAGGGCAAAGGCTATCATGTCCTTCCTCAAGAGTCATGCAACATCAGGGGGCGGTGTAACACACTGAACACACTGAGAGGAAAGCGTTATCCGTGTGTACTTCTCTGCCAATAGACTGGCCGTCTTGACGTGATGAAGAAGTTGCACTTATGGAGAGCATGGGGCACCAGATGTAAAAAGATGAATATTGACATTGCAGTTCCAAACAAGCTTCATGGATTATTCTTTGTTATATACAGAAGATATGTTTATTTTTGGATATATTTATATAGATTATTCATTATTTGGATATATTTATATGAAAATATCATCGTGTCATTTTTTTTCCTCCACAAAAACCTGTGATTTTAAAAGATTTTAAATTAGGATATATGAAGAAGAAAGCTTTTCACTCAGAACATATTAAAATAATATAGAATAGTGTTTTATCAGATGTTATGGGCCCATCTGTGTTCCTTGTGTTTATGTGTTTATTCTTTCTTTGTGGACTTTGTATGTGCTGTTGAGTCCATTTCAGGTTTTCCAGGTGCAGTCCATTCTCGGTCCAGTCCTTTACAGATTTCACTGTGGCTTGTTACGCTCCCTCATCTCCTCATGAGAACTTAAGGAGTGGGCTATTTTGGACTCATGAGGCTCGTGCTCATTGATTCACTGTTTCTGTGCTATTAGTTATTTGTGATTGATTGATTCTGGTATATGAACCCATGCTTGTTTGTGCATTCTTGAAATTTGCCTGTGCCTTTTGGTTTTCGCTACAGGTTGTATACACTGACCGAGCACTTTATTAGGAACACTATACTAATACTGGGTAGGGCCTCCGTTTGCTCTCAAAACAGCCTCAATTCTTCGTGGCATGGATTCTACAAGATGGGGGAAACATTCCTTTGAGATTCTGGTCCATGTGGATATGACTGCATCATGCAGTTCCTGTAGAATTTTTAGGCACTTTCATGCTGTGAATCTCCCGTTCTACCACATCCCAAAGGCGTTACCATGCTGGAAATAGCCATTAGAGGATGGATAAATTGTGGCCATGAAGGGATGCACACGGTCAGCAACAATACTCAAATAGGCTGTGGCATTGAAGTGATCATTGATTGGTATTAATGGGCCCAAAGCATGCCAAGAGAACATTCCCCACACCATTACACCACCTCCACCAGCCTGGACTGTTGACACAAGGCAGGTTGGATCCATGGATTCATGCTGTTGGTGCCAAATTCTGACCCCACCAGCTGTGTGCCTCAGCAGAAGTCGAGATTCATCAGACCACACTATGTTTTTCCCATCTTCAGCTGTCCTGTTTTGGTGAGTCTGTGCCTACTGCAGCCTCAGCTTTCTGTTCTTGGCTATGTGGGCATTTTGTCTGTATTTTTGGTTAGTCAGAAAGAAAAGGGAAGCCAAATGTCATTTGTCTACCATCTTTTTTGCACAGGTAAGACAGCTTCCTTTTCTACAGTTAGTTTTGAGTGTTTGTTTGTTGTTGTGGCCTGACGCAATATCAGTGATTGTAAATATTTTCTACAATGTATCTCATAAGAGATCGTCATTACCTTCATTTTCACCCACATTTCTCATCTCACCTTTCTGTTATCAGCCCCAACCCTAGACACAACCCTTCATCATGAAGGAAACAGTTACTTGCAGTGACTGGTCACTGGGAAACAGTTTACACAGTGATGGTGAGTCGAGTGAATCTGCTCTCTCAACTCGTTCATCAGCAGCTGTGATGTGAGCTGGAGAGCCATGTCGAGTTCAGTATAGTCACTAACGTCTGCTCCAAAAGTTGCTAGATTTCTCAGCAGGCCCTTTTTGAATAAAAGTCACTAAAAGGGTCTAAAAAAAAACAGAATAAAGCCGTTACTGAAGATGAACAAACAGAGCTATATGAGAAGGAAAGCTATTGACGTTTATAGTCTCTATGGCAGCAATAAATCCACCCAAAGTTATTAGCTTAGCTTTGTGTGCCCACTTTTTTTTTTAAATTTGTACAGAAAAAAGGAGGTTTCTGATAAAAGTCAATTTCATCAGATATATACACACACACACTGGACTTTGATTTATTATACTGTGTATACTGCATACAGTGGGGTATATTGGGAGTTGTGTGGACTCTTACACTGAAAAAAGCTCATAAAACAGGAAGTGACGTGTGAGTTGCTGGCAGCGTAAAACAGATTTGTCCTCTATTTTCCAGCAGCCTCCTGCACGAACATCTGAGCCTTCAAGCTTTCTTTTTTTTCTTTTTAATCTTCATATTTTGTTTTATACCTGAGTGAAACAATGGCTGGCACTTTGGCTCGTAAAGCTGTGGATCATCTCCGTAGCAAGGAGTTCAGAGACTATCTGATGAGGTAAGTCATGGCTAGCAGTAGCTCCTCACTTAGGCGGTGCAGGCTAGCCTGCTAGCTACGTTAGCTAGCTCCAATTCTAAATAGCATAAATTCTGAACATTCTTGTTACTCGAATAATTAACGAGATGTGTATCGCTATTTTACTTGCACTCGACTTTATAAACATTTATCATAGGTAGATAAAGTTGACGGAAATTAGCTTTGACCGAACTGAAGGGCAAGCTCTGGCCAAGTCCCAAATGGCTCACAGCTCCCTGCCCAAGTACACTAGGGTTGTATATGAAATAATGACTTCAGCATCCTATATAGTGCACTGTGTATTAAAGTGACGGCTAATTAGCGCGGAGTGTCTTCTGTTTACATATCAGCAAGAGCTGCTAGTGCTGACAAACAACAAGCAAAGAAACAAGTTATATTTAATATAAACCAAAAAAAATCTTTTATTTCACCAAATAAAAGGAATGTAAGTCTTTAGCAATGTGGTTGGGTTAAAAAGCCTGGCCTCTTGGGTTCATTTATCAAGTCAGTTGATTTCATGAGAGTTTTATATCTAACTTTATTGAGAGAATTTGTACAGTACATTTGTACACTTGATGTCAGTTTTTATTATTTAAAATTTCCTTATTTACTTCAATAATTTTTTCCATGCTTTCTTTATTTCCACTGCACATGGGACCTTCAACGTCAGCACAGTAAGTGTTTCTTTATTATGCTTTTATAATTTAGTAAAACACTACGAGACATGCCGTTATAGGAAAATAATCCACGACAGGGTGGTGTGATGCGGCCCGGCGTGAAGCACAGTTACTCTTACCACCCGAAGTTGATTATTTTCCCGTAACTGAGCAACCCGAAGTGCTTTGTTGCTCTTACACCACAGCGATTTGCAAACGATTACAAATTTTAATTTATGATTCGACAACATGCCTTTTTTTGTCGGTTTATAGTTACATTTAATGTCGTGGAACGTCCTTGTGACAAGTTAGTTCCTGTTGTCACTTTATAACAGCTATAAACAATCATTCTCTCACCAACCTGACTTGAAGTTAATAAGATAAAAAACAAACACAGTTTGTCATGTTACACAGTCACCCCAAAAATCCTCGGTCCTGAAGACTCTCCTGTAGTGGAAAACCTACTGTTACAAAGCACTGACCCTCCTTACAGAAAGCTTCACCATCATTTTGATTAAATTACATGTTTTTTTAATCAGTTTATCATCAGCTGTAATTGTGGAGAGTCCATCATACAAGTCCCTGTGTAAGTTGTCGCTATAGAAATCATCATATATTAGAACAATGAGGATGATGATGATGATGATATTATAATAATAATAATAATAAGAAGAAGATAAACAGGTGAAACAGGATAAACCTGTGATTTGAAGTATGACCATCACTATGGTCGGGGCTGCTGTTATAGAAAACTAATTAACACCTTCCGACCAGTCAGAGTTCTACAGCGCTGGGGCGTGAAAGTTAACTTGTAAAGGACAACTTTTGGTGTCATGTAGCTGTGGGTACATTTCCTGAAACAAAGCTTCCATTAGCGTGCTCATGACATGTACCCTGCATGTCACAAACATCAACCAGCGTTTAGATAATCTTTCTACAAATGTCTGATTAAATGGATTGGACTTTACTGATCTGTTTTATTCATTTTCAGCACTTTTGGGGCCCAGTAGCAAACTGGGGGCTGCCGATTGCTGCCATCAGTGACATGAAAAAAAGTCCAGAAATTATCAGTGGACGAATGACCTTTGGTATGTGATAAAGCAGGTTTAACTCGTTTCGCAATCCAGTGCTTTGTCTGTGGTTGGTGTTTACAGACTCCAAGAAGTATAAAATACAACGTCTTTGCGTTTTCTGTATATATATGCACAGGCAGCTCCAGAATTATTGGCACCCTTGGTAAAATTGTGATGCAGTTCTGTTTTTTGATTTTCTGTTAGACTTTTTTCCACCATTATTCTGCATAAATCACGCACAGGTCTTCGACAGAAAAACAGTATGGAATCTGTAAATATTTAATTTGTAGTATTGAACTTCAACATAAATAAGTACTGCATGGCTGTTTGACTGAAAATGGAATTAATGCAGTGTACATTTTCCCATCATTACTAATTAACAGTCAATACTGAATGGCCATTTGATCAAAAACAAAAGGGAGGTTTCTGAGTTTTGTGCAGTGCTGCATATATTTTTTTCTTAATATAAAGGTTATTGTGAGATTAGGCTAAATAAAGACACACTTTTTTTCATAACCCTTTTAACCCATCTTTACAAGAGTGCCAATAATTCTGGAGCATTTCTTAAGTAATAGGCGCATCTAGACTTTTAGCTTTAGCCAATGATAGATTTCAGATGAACCTTTTCTCTATCATTTCTCTCAAGCCAGATATAGCAGGAACTCCATCCTACCTGTGTGCTATTTCTGACCTCATAGACTTAAAGGAGAAGGTTTTTCATTGTTCTCTTTTGTTAAGACCATTGAGGGAGCACTGGTACAAAGGTTGTCTTTTCATGCATTTGACATGTTTAATATGCTTTATTATGGCATGATGAGTAATGATAAAACAATGTTTGGTTAAAGCAGTGCTCCAGGTTCAAGTGGAAAACTTCATGAAAGTGAGTGAGGGTTAGTTAGCATTTTGCAAACTCCATCGTATACCCAGTAGACTCCTTAGCATTCTGTAAACAGCGTCTTGTACTGATTAGTGTCTTTTCACTGTCAGCCATATTAGTATTAGCTAGTCTCCTTTCACTGTTAATCACATCCTTATTAGCTTTTTTTTTTAAGTTAAATATTTGCACAGAATGTTTATCTTACTGTTTCACCAGCTCTGACCTGCTATTCGCTGCTGTTCATGAGATTTGCCTACAAGGTCCAGCCAAGGAACTGGCTCCTCTTCGCCTGCCATTTCACCAATGAGGCGGCACAGCTCATTCAGGGAGGACGGCTTATTAAGTACAAGTAAGACGTCATCGTTGTTAAATTTCTTACTGTGTTATAGCTGTTTTTGTTATTCTTAACATTATACATGCCTCATGTGAAAGGATGCCAAACTTGTGTGCGGTCAAGGCAACACACAAGCTGTCTTCTTATTAGAAGTGACATTTATGTCTTGTTTATTATGTCCTAAGGGTACATAAGGTTTTGCACTCCTGTGACAACTGGGAATGTCACTAATTCATGGAGAAATGTATTTTTGTTCTTTCAGAAAATAGAGAGAAATGCACTTTTATGCACATTGTGCACAATGCACATTTCTTAATTAAAATGTCTAGTGTAGAATTATATTTTGACTCTCTGCTGTAATTGTGTTTAAAAAGCCCTTGTTGCATTAGTCAGTTTACTAATTAGCTGGTTTGCTAATAGGGTGATCAGATCAGTGCTACTGATGTCACAGGATAGCTGAAAACACATTTTATTGAACTGTTCTGCTTTTAAAGTCATCAGACAAAGATATTACTCAGTAAGGTCTTTTTAGGAGAAGTTTTGATAAGGTAACACTAGAAAGAGTTTTGGAATTTTTATCCCAAATTAATTTGAAACAATCCATATATATATAAATTGTTTAACTTTTTAAAATATCTTCTATTCATTTGTGCTAATTTAGTTATTTTTGTGTGCCTGTTCTTATGTATATCTACACATGTATTCATTTATACATTTTATTCCTTTGTTATTTATAACCTTGCTCCTGCCAGGAATATAGCACTTGATGCTGAACATGGCAGTAAAAAATTAAACACCTAAACATAGGATAGCATAACACCCACGTAACAAACGAGTGACGTCCCACGTCTGTCTCACGTTTATCACTATCATCAGGCCTACATAAAGCCAAGGAATGGCAGCATACTGTAGGATATTTTGTTCCATTTAAACCTTCACTTTGGGGTGAAATAGCTCATAAATAATTAAAAATTATGAGGGGAAAAGATTCAAACCCCAGTCACCAAATCAATATAAACCCTGCTGGATATTATGAGACCTTCACTTCAGTCATGGACAATGGTGTGTTTTAGTTATGACAAAAGAAATCTCATTTATAGCATTTGGTTTTCTTTCTGTTGCGGTTTTGTTGCATCAAAAAGAGTTTTTGTGACATACGAAAAAAAAAGTAAGGGTTTTATTTGTATTCTCGGCTTTCAATTTATTGTTTATTGGGTTATAGAGTGTTTATTAGGTAAGTGAGTAGGTATAGTCAAGTGAAGGTTTAGCTAGATACTAAACAATTCGATAATAAATTTTAGATTGAATGATATTTTAAAATACTACGTAGTGAATTATGAGGTTTGTGTGGGATGCAGGGATGTTGGAGCAGGTGGTCATGCTACTTGCTAACTGGCTAGCAAGCTAACTAGTGATCAGAATAAAGTAATGAATGTCATTTGTAAGTATCTACATAAAATTAAAAACTTTTGGCATTTTATTGTTCATTTGTTATTTATTGCCTTCTTGTTAAGTAGTGGAACCTTTGAGAACAGCCTTGTAATGCCACAATAATTAGATCTTCTTTCTTCTTTTTTTTTTCTTTGCAGCATGGAGAAAAAAACGGCGAAATGATGAGCAGCCATAAACCGCGGAGGTTTTCTCTTCATAACAAACAGATAGCTTTCAGAAATCATATTTCAAATAAAGAAAACATTTAGGTTTTTATCTGATTAATGACATAAATACAATTGAACTCCCATGCTAAATGAGGATGCAGGCTTTCAGAATCGATTGGAATCAAATGTATATAAATAGAACTTTTAGAGGACTGTTACGCACATTTGCCTTTTTTTTTTTTATGTATGGTACACGTCATGCTACTGATTTCTGGAATTGTCATTTAAGGTAATTTATTCTGAAACATGGCTGAATGGTGTATATCAAGTTAATCTCAGATCATGTAATAAATAAAAGTTGATTTACTGCATTTCCTGCTGATTTGTACTGGCTGCAAACCTGCAATATTGCATTATTCAACACAATTCATATTCAGTATAGTGTAAAAACACAATGCAAGAATAAAACTACAGCGACTCGTTTGTGATTGCAGACTGCACCTTACACAAAAGAGAGATCTTGTGGAACTGTAATTGAGCGAGAAGTCTGAGAACTTGGGCTGGTATCCTAGGCGGATTCTGCATTTTGACATAAAACTCTCAATGGGACTCAGGCTTAAAAAAATAAATACATAAATAAAATATCTAACTTGCTGAGTGTGTGATTAATTATGCATTAAGTAGGTTAAAGACACATAGAAAACTTCAAACTCCACTGTGAATGCTAAATATATTAGTGTAGACAACTGTGTATTCTGTTTAAGGTATATGCCAAGAAAAGCTTCATATATTCTTTGTATCAGGTATAGCAAATACACTCTATGGCCCAGGATGTGGACACCTGACCATCACTCCCAGTGTGGACATCCCATTCCAGACGTAGTGCCACTTTGCTGTTATAATAACCTCCACTCTTCTGGGAAGGCTTTCCACTAGATTTTGGAGCATGACTGTGGGGATTTGTGTTCATTCAGCCATAAGAGCATTAGTGAAGTCGGGCAATGATGTCAGGGGAGAAGGCCTGGGGTGTAGATGGTGTTCCAGTTCATCCCAAAGGTGTTGAGTGGGGCTGAGTTCAGGGCTCTGTGCAGGACACTCAAGTTCTTCCACTCTGACTGAGGCACAATATGTCCTTACGGACCTTGCTTTGTGCACAGGGGCATTGTCATGCTGGAACAGATTTGCGCCTCTTAGTTCCAGTGAAGGGAAACTGTAATACTACAGCATATGCAGACACTTTAGGCAATTGTGCGCTTCCAATTTTGTGGCAACAGTTTGGGGAAGTTGAATATATGGATGTGATCAGGTGTCCACAACCTTTTGGCCATCTAATGTGTCTAATATGAGGCCAGGGTATAGCAATAGTTATGATTTTGGAAACCTATTTTTCAATTTTTTTTTAATTTCTGATTTTTCCCCAGTTCCTTCCCAATCTGGTCACCTGTCACTCCCCACCCACCAGTCATCTTTCCCCTATTTATGTACAGTAAACAAAATGGCATTATTTGTGCATAAAATTTTTATATATTAACAATCACAGCATTCATATTTAACACTCATATATCAAGGACTTTCCCACTGAATGTGTTTCGTTACATGTATAACTGTTCCACACCACAGATACTGAAACTTGTAAACAAATTTCCCTTTTCATATACAATGATGTTATGTCAGGTGCTCTCCAAATTGCATAAATTATGGATTGAGAAAGAAAAAAAGCAATTTACATGTAATAATCTTTTACACAGCATGCAATGGAACCATTTAATTAAAATACAAAAACTACCACAACACTTAGAGAGCCAGATAATGATTACATTTGGTACTGATCATAAAAAAAATATCACACAGTTTATAGGATTACATTACTAGGTCTAACTAGGTACTAAACTAACTGAAGAAATTACAGCTTCATTTTTGTACTTTGGCATATGGCTTGTAAATAGACTGTAATTAGGCAGTAAAAATGAAGCACACGGAACATGTTTTAAAAAAAAAAAACACACACACCCTCCCAATCCTTGAGTGAACTTGTACCATTATAATGATGACAAACCACTTTTAGGAAGCTGTGATTTTGATTTACAGTTTACAGCACCGATAAGGCAAGTCTAGTCACAAACAAGAGCTGGTAGCGCTTGCATGTAAATGATTATATGATGTTACAGCTTTCTTATTCGTTGACTAGTTCAGTTCTTTCAGTGAAGCTTGAATGTTTTTTTTTAAATAAAAATTACTTTGACTGTTTATTTTAAACACTATAGATATACCACTCCAGAGATAAATCTTTCAGCTACAGCTTTCCTTTGTTGCCTTCACCATAAAAGAATCAAAGTATAAATACAGTACACAGTATTTATTGCACATACTTGAGTCATTGCATTATTTTTCCTTTTTCTCAGCTGGATTTTCATTTGTGTTTGTAGTACAATAAAACTTGTACCCTGAAAGTGTCATTACAAGTGTGCAGTCATAAGTAAATATAAATATACTCAAATCGCTCATCTCTTCATCACAGGTCATCACCGGTTATGACAAGGTCATTCGTACTTTGGTTTTCCAAGATCAAGTCTTCCTCATCCTGCACAAAAAGTAATGTGCAGTCAACAGATTAAACCCACCATTTACACGTTCTTGTTATTCTTACAACGCTCAAAAAGAAAAAGATTATAGGTTGCTTGGGTCAGTACCAAATAATGACATACAACTGGTAAAATACCCAAATGTGATAAAAACAATTAAGCAAAATAAAAAAAAAAAAAGAAGATTACTCACTGCATCCTTTTCTGTGTAGTCCTTCTCCGAGCTTCTGTAGGCTAACACGTGGATCAAGGTGTACACTCTGTTACAGGAGACAAAAACAAGACTCAGCATATGACTTGTGTAAGAAATTCTCAATCCAGCTTTAAAGCAGCTAAAGATCATTCAAACTGCATCATGTTGTATTGGCTATAATGTACCTGTGGTAAAGCATAGCCAGAAACTGGATCAACAGAAGTATGGCAAAAGACAGCAGGAACATTAAACTTAGAGGTTCCACCTTCAGAGGTTCATCAGCCAAACTGCCATTTGGCAAATATTTAGGAATCTTGATGCTGATTATGTCACTGCCAATGGCTTGAAGAAAAAATGTGGCCACAACCCATAAGACGTTCACAATAAAGTACAGAAATACTGCCTGTCATGGAAACAGAATAGAAAGATGTGTTTTAAGGAACTACACAAGTTATATTTGGGCTAGATGAGTATTGAGTCTGAGATTGCTAGGATTGTTACCTTGTTCCGAAGGGATTTCAGTTCCCTTTCCACTTGCTCTAGATGGCTTTTGGGATCATTTATGGGTTGCAGGTAGCGCTCTATCAGTTTATTCCAGAAGTCTGTCTCATCCTGGTTAGGTGAACAAATATTTGATTCAGAGATTAGTGTGACTAATAAAATCATTTACAGACCAAACTTCATGAAGTCCAAGTTATTAATTTCTGGGCTAAACTTAATAAAGAGCAGCTCCTAACCAGCACGAAAAAAAAAAAAAAAAAACATAATCAAGAAAAATAGAATAGATGACCCTGAACCAGTGCCTCCAGTATGTGATGAGGTAGACAGAAAGACACCAATGCCGTTCTTACCTCAGACAGTTTCACAACCTGGGGGGCCACCAGGGTTCTCTCAATAGCTCGTTTGACTCTTGCCTCCAGCCTTTTCATGCGGTTGATCTGCATGCGGTTGGTCTTCAGGATCCTCCTTGCTGACTCATTAAGTGCATCCTGTAGTTCTTCCAATTGGCTGTCTGACAAAATATCCTCTGGGCCCACTTTGTCCCTTATCTCTTCATTGAGAGTGTCAGTTAGCATGAGCACCAGCTCTTCACAAAGGTCTTCCTGGTCCTTATTTCTGAGGGTGTATCTAATCTGCTCCTGGAGGTTCCTCTTGAGATTTGCATAGGTAAGCTTCCTCAGGAATACTGTTTTCACTGGTCCAACCCAGTCTGTTAGACAAAATAATGAATTATAATAGATCCTGCTCATGCTGATTACTAAAGATTGAGTAAAATCCTTAGTAAAATCATAAGCAAATCAAGTACTCATTTTTAAGACTTACCGCTGTTAGGGACAACTTCCTTTTCTTGCTCTTTCTGATCATCATATGCATCCAAGTCATCCTCCTCCTCCTCATCATCATCATATGATGTGAAAGTTTTTTGATCCATGCTGATGTCACTTGTACTGTAAAAATTTTATATGGACAGAAAATCAAAATTACACTTGCTTCAAATGTATGTCTCTGACCAAAGTTCGTGAAAATATTATCAGTATCAGAACCAGAATCGTTCTCTTCACCATATAAGTTCACACATATTTTTCTTGGTGTTTGGTCACAACACAATACATTCAACACACACATCTCAGACAACGCAACACAATTACCATCCTAATATACAAGTGGAAATGGTAGGATCAGTTGTAATTTACATTACAGTGGAGGTAGAAATAGCAGCTTGATGCAGATCTACCTGTTCACAGATTTTGTATCTTGTTCCTTGTCATTGGACAGATGCTTGATGTCTCTCATCCTCAATGCAACATCTCTGTTGTTTTCAGTAGGAAGATTTTCAGTTTGAGAGTGTTTTAAACTTTCTTCAGCACCCTGTACAGTCATCTCTGTTTTGTCCGGTGAACCATTTGGATTAACTGCTTGCTGGATTTGCTGGAGCATCAGGTTTTCGGTTTCTTGGGTGACTTGGATATTTACATCCCAGCAACAGAGTTTGCAGTTGCGGTTACACAAAATTCCAACGTGCTTCTTCTGCTCCTTCTCTTTGTTGGATTCTCGAGTGCCCCAGGAGACATTGTTCATGTTGACCAAGGAGTAGATAGTAAGGAGGAGGTAACCGCTAGGGATGCATATAAAGTACATGAGACCGTAGACAATCATGCCAAACTCCTGGGGATGAAGTATTGCTGTGACCAAGTACAAGATTGCCATGGACACCAGAAATATCCCAGTAGGGGTGATGAATGTGCCTTCCTTCACCATGTCACCTGTTACCACATTGAGAATGTTTAAGTAAGCTGGTATAGAACAAAGGGATCACAAACAGTGCTATGGAAGGCCATATCATTGTTGAGTTTTGTCATAGCTATAACATGACCTACAGTAAGTTACTTTTTGAGAGAAAAAACAGACATGCAGGTTTGGAATAATAGGCTATCACTCACCAATAATGGAGAAGAAAGATGCTGTCATCAGAAATGCATACAAAACACTAAGAATGGCAGCGATGGTAATCTGGAAGTTGGATTTGGTGAAGAAACAAATTAGCATGTAAACAACTGGTGGTATGACAGCTATGATAATGGACAGGTCTCCTGGGATACTAAACACGAACTGGAAAGCCCCTAAAGAAAAGAGAATAATAAAAGAAAAAATCTTTAGTATCTAATAATATAGAACAGTCCATTTTCCATGAAATGTGAAAACCTGGATATACTGACCAGCTACCATCAAGGTGACAGAAGCAGGTCCAAGAATAGAAGAAGCCACAGTGAAGATCTGGTAGAAGATGTAGAGCATAGATATGGAAGAGTTCCTTTTTACAGTTTCTTTTCCACTGTGTAGAAGGTCTAAAGTATTTGCAAGAGTAGAGGGACCCCAGCGGCGCCTTTGGTTGTAGAACTCCTTAAATTCTTGAGGAGAATTAGTGTAAGCATCCGAGGCAGCATTGTACTCCACTCTCCATCCCTGCTGGAGAAGCAATGTGCAAAGCCAGCGATCCTCACCTGAAAGTGCATTGTAAATAATCAGGCAATAATGCTACCATTACCCCTGACCATAATAATCACTGTGATCATACAGTACATTCTCTAAAGTGATGCCTATGATAATTATTTCACTACACTTCCTAACTCATGACATTAATTAGGCCATTACGGTGTCACACACAACACGATACATAGTTCACAAGCAAATGAACGTAAAGTCACAGAATCCGAAATAAATTTGGAAACATTATTGGTGTGGGTCTGAATTCATAACCAATGAGTGGTCAGTTAGGTCCTAACTAAGGATGCATTGATACAGTAACACTCTGGGTTACTGATCAGAAGGTTACTGATCAGAAGGGCAGGGGTTCAAGCCACATTACTGCCAAGGTGTCACTGTTGGGCCTTTGCGCAAGGCCCTTAACTGGCTGAGCCTGCGCTCTGACCCCAACTTCCTATCAAGCTAGGATATGTGAAAAGAATTTCTCTGTGCTGTAATGTACACTATATGTGACAAATAAAGTCTTCTCTTCAATCAGTTAATCAATCTTTCCTGCTACCTTTTTTTCCCCCAAAAGATATTTATTATTTAACGTTTAATAATTAATGGAATTAGCCTAGTTTTAGAGCTAGGCACACGTGAAAAAATCAATAAAATGGAATTGAATGTGGTCTTTATACAATGCATCTGGTGTGAATTGGCTCTGTTTCCCCTGTTTAAAAAGCAGCCACGAAGCGCACTTGTGTGTGTTCATGCAACTATGCTACTAGCCTTGTTCATTACTGAGTTGATTCTAAATGAAGTGCGTTCCCTGTCTACATTAGTTAGCTTGGAATCCCTCATCAGTGACTGATAGTAGCTGATTGTTAAGAACAATATACAGGGTAAGAGCTGTTATTGCTCACCTAGGGTTGACTGTAAACATTTGTTCTCACCTAGCCTGCATCGCTTGCTGAGGCTTATGCCGAGTTTTATGTTTAAGCTGTTTTATCAGGTGACTTGTGTTGAGAGATGATGCTGTAGTTCCTTCTTTTGATATTTTTGCAGAGCACATTATCATGACAACATACACTAGCCCTATGTCACATACTACGACCTGGTAACCGGGGCATCCTTTTCGAGTCTGAGTAAATGAGCATGTTATCATGCTGATACCAGATACCAACATTGGTACTGATGCATCCCTAGTCCTAACCCTTTTAAACTGGAGCAAGTTAAGTGGATGAATCGTGGATACCTGTGAACCCACAGTAAGTGTGCTGATGAAAAGACAACTTAAAAAGGAATGAGAAGCCAGAGAATGTTAATTTTCCCAAATAGGTCGGATTGAAAATGAACTCCAAACTAAAATGGGTCAAAGAAGACTCAGTGTGTTGTCACTGCTGGCTATTGAGTCAGAGCGTGTTATAGAGATAGACTTTGAGGATTTGGTGGATGAGTTTTGCGAGGTGAAAAGCAATAAATACGCCACCTAAGGTAAGACTGGTTTCTGCACATTAACAAGACTCAAATACTCATAATGGATTTGTAATGTAGTAATGTATGCATTTTATTTTGCAGGAGTTGGATTGCAGGGCAGCACAGTCAGGGCTCTATGCAAGATTTACTAAACAATCCCTGCATACGTCTGCTTACCTTGGTCATATTGGACGTACTCAGAAGCCCTGGTGGCCTTGGTGGTGTATCGTTTCAGCACATTGTCATCCATTAGAGCTGACCCTCTGAACAGGCTGAAGCATCCAGGGCTACAAAGCACACACCCAAACACATGCTCTGCTGTTTTCTGTAGCCAGTGACCCACAGCATACTCAAACTTCTGATACCACACCATTGGCCCTGCAATCAAATGTGAACTTTCATTACCACCTGAAATAGATGCATTTTGAATTGAAAGGAGACACACTGTGCCAAAAATGACAAAATTCTTACCCATTCCAGTTGGATGAATTCTTCCACAAGCAGCACCTACATTAGCATACATTCGAAGACGATCAACCAGTAAAATCACAGCAGAGGGATGGAAGTCAGTGTCTCCATCCAAAGCCAAGATATACGTGTTGTCATCTGATATGTGTTTCCTTTTACTATCGTTATCAAAGGTTGGTAAGAGGTAAGCTTCTCCATCCAGTGATATGAGACTTGCACGACATACATTGTTCTGTCTCTGTTAACACACATAAAGAAAAGTCCACATGAACAATGATTTCATTTGCTTAGCATATAATTAATATGTAACCACTGTATCATATGGCATTAGAAGAAGACTTACAGTGATTTTTTGGGGATTTTTCACTATGTAACCTTTCCAACCCAGAAGATAATACATATACATTATCTGCAAAGAAAAATCATCAAAATATGTGATATGTCAAAGATTTCCACATATGATGATAATTCTAAAACACAACTTAATTTCTTCCATCTCACCTGTGACCATCTCTTTTTGTTTCGTATTAGTCCTTTGTCCTTGAGATGGACAAATAACGTATTTCCCTCTGGTAGCACAAATGCAATCCGACCACCATAAGGACTTTCAATGATAGAGACTTCATCTGGCTCTTTGTTTGTGAATACTCTGAAGAGCATAGTAGTTAAATTTTTAATTATGCAATAGTCATTTGATAAATCATAAACAATATCATTTTTTAAAAAAATGACTGTTACCTGTATACTTCCATGACCACATTTATTAGATCTTCCACATATGAATTGACCATCTTTTTCTCAGTGCCTTTATCTTTCATGAAGGCATCATCGACAAAAATATGGCATTCAAAGTCAAAGTAATCTTTGTGTTCTTCTTTTGGATCACCTCTGTACCTGTCCAGTCTAAAACCATGACATATTGGAGTGAGGTGGACATAAAAAATAAAATCCAAAAAAACTTTCTTATACAAACAAAAAAAAACCATTAATTTTTACCTGAACATTGAGGTGAGGATCTTAAGCATCTCATCATATGTTTCATGCCACATTGTTGCACAGAGATATATGACACAGTTCTCTATATCCTCAAAGCTGAAATACATACATTTAAAAAAAATTAAAACACCATTTTAAAATTTTGTGGACACCAGAAGACTTTTGATGTTCAAAACCAAGCAAATTTAATCATATTACCTTTCTGGGTTCTTCACTTTCATTTTGGTGTTTAGAAGTAGAGATTGATCAATGAAAGCAGATTCGTACAGCCGCCGCACAAAGAGCTGGGATGTCCGCTCGATACGTGGCACCTTCATGCTCCAAACATAATATGTGCATGTAATCAACCCGAGCCACATGCACACCCCCTCAAGCGCAAGCATGGAGAAAGGCCAAACTGCATAATGGCTATTCAGTGTTGTTCTGCAGATACTCTTGGAAAGTTCCAGGAGGATCAGTGGAGTGCTGTTAGAGACCTTCATATTCGCAAGACCAGAGCAAAAGTCCAGAAATGGGTTGTCAATTGATGTGTAGTTGTCTGTCACCTCAGAGAAGTAAGAAGTCTCTGGTGCCACATCCAAGGTGCTCGCTTGAGTCAGGAAAAGTGTTATGCCTACAATCAGTGTAACAGGGCCTGTCAATAAGACTGGCATGGCAAAGCTCATCCTCACGGCATGGATCTTGCAGGCCACAACCCCAAACCAGTGGCAGGCGGCAGAGCAGAAGGCTTGAAGGAAGAACACCCCAAGGCCTATCTCAAGGGTATTATCTGTAATTTCTGTGAAAGCATTCCAGTTGATGCGGGTCTCAGCTATTAAGCAATAATAAAGGAAGTACACCCCAACAGTGACAGCAATCCTCATGAGACTGGTGATCATGAAGACAGAATCTCTGAAGCCATCTAACTCAGCTAGCATATCCTGAATATTATTGCTGGCCTGTAGAGAATTCTCCCACCAGTTAAGAGAGATAAGCAGTGAAGCCAATATAGCAATGCCAACATAGTAGTAACAGTCTTTCCCTTGGTTTGGGAGATAAGAAGTCATTCGCACATTGTAATCGGCAGCCAGCAGGCTGTAGCCAGTGAGCACTAGAATAATGGAGCAAATAGGAAAGATGATCATCCAGCGTTGGTGCTGAAGACGAAGGACAGCATGAAGGAAGGCAGTGCCAATGCAGACTCCTCCAGATATGAAAAGGTTGGTGAGCACATCAAACTGAGGCATGACAACCAGAACCAAGATCGAGGTCCCCAGTGCCACTAGGATCTCAATTACTGAAATCTGAAATAAGATATAACAACATTTGTGGACCACTTCACAGACGTCCAGGAAAGGGATATCATTTGGTGTGTAGTTGTTTGCAGTTTCTGAAACCACATTTAATTTGCCACGGAAGTCAGTTGTTATATTTTTTAAGTGGAAGGATATATAGGTCACTAAAGCGTTGTGAATCATGGATCCTACATCCATGTAGACTTATATACACTTTAAAAAAGCAGATGCATATAGATATATTTTCTAGTGTAGAGGTCATCGACTGGTGGACTGCAGTCCACATTAACTATGGCTGTTTCTGTAGCAGATCCTCTGTTGCAGTTTTTCCAATCATATGCATTTATGTAAATTTTTTTTACTGAAGGCAACTTCAGACCTGAGACTAGCTACAGGGCTAGAGACATCAGTTCGGAAAGGGGAGAGTTTTCACAGATTTTTCATCTTTGTTCTTCCTGATTAGCAAACTCACATGGTTTGTTAAAAATAAAATCTCCCAAAAACAGAATGTTTAAAGATAAATGGAGAGAGAAGTATATGCTTATTCTTCCAAAGGCAAATTAAAAACAACAACCCGTCTGTTCATTGCATTAGTCAAAACTGGTAACATGAAACTCCACTGCAAAACAAAACACCACCAGCCATAAACTAATCATTAATGGATAAGAATTAAAAGGTAACTGTTGCACCATTCAGTCTTGTTAGTTGCTTATATAGACCTTTGTAAGCAAAGACATTTATGTAACTGAACCTTTACAAATTTTAGTTGAATACTCCTGGTCTAGGGATATGCTAACGTACTGTATCTATCACAAATAGATCAAGCTGGGAATACCATAAAAATGTCACCAATTAAGGTATTATTTGTTTACTGTATTTGCATTAGATCAACTCACAATCGCCATGGTTTTCTTGCTGGGTGGAACAAAGCTTTTGAAGGCACATTTCCACAGACACTTGAGGAACACCAACAGGTTGGGTGTTACTAGGGCACACATCAGCAGTAGCGTGTAGAACTGCCTATCCGTAGAACTCCGGAGGGAATTTGGACTGGAAAGTGTGGCCAATGTTAGGAGAGAACCCTGCAATAAGATTTGTTATATTATTTAAAAAACTTTAAAAAGAGCTTAAAGGAAAACTTCACCTTGAAACCTATAAATATGTTTATTTTAATTTGCTGGTTGATGCTGTATTTTTGTTTTTCTCATAAGTATTTAGCTGTTGTCTGCCATTCTGATGTCACAGGGGGACATTGCTAGTGCAGCTGTAATAGCGTTTAATAGGAGAAAAAAAATCTCACACATAATTGAAAACAGGTTTTGCTTTGAAACCTGTTTGTGCAGAGTGTACAGCTGAGGAGGTGAGAGAGCTGGATAGACTAAAAAACTAAAGTGCTGCCGCATCGCTCTCTTTATTCAGAGATAAAGCAAGGCAAAATCCCACTAGCACCAATATGAGCAGGTAGTTGAATGACATTTTGGGTACTACAGAAAACAGCTAACCAGTGTCTAGTGAAACTAGTCAAACATGTTGTGGAAAGATGAATAAATTTGAAAAGAATTTCATTACAAATATATTTTGGACTCAACTGAAGCTCATTTAGTTAAAAAGATTAATATGCAAGTCATTCAGCATGGATTTTTCCTTTCAAGGTACATTTTGTGAAACATTCAAACATTTAAAAAGAGATTTCTTATTATGATGTCAGTTTAGGAGACTCCCTGACATATGTGGTGACTTTGAAACAAGAAATAAAATAGAGATCAAAATCAATCAGTTGTAAAAAAGGGGAAAAAATGTTGTGTGAATTTGCATTTCCTTATGATCCCTAATGATCCCTTTACCATCTTAATTTACTTCCTTATTGCAAAGTGACTAAGTCATCAGACACCAGTTCATTCTATCTACACGTTGCTAGGATATCACTGTAAACCAGTTAGGGTAGGAACATTCAGAAACTTTCAGGGAGATATAGATTACAGAGTACAAAGTGCTCAGTAGCTCAGTGCTATGATAAATTCCCTTGTAAACTGCTGTAGATACAGGCAACATTCCATATCATATCAGATGTAAATTGAGTTGAATAAATAGAAACGGGTGTGGTGGTTGTTATGAAGACAGTTCTGAAGAGTATGTAATGAATGATTTATGAATTATGTATATGTCATTCAATGTTACAATTCACCTTGCTGATGACGGCACTGGTCAAGACCAGTAGACCTACAACCACTGCCATGAAATGCTGCATTAACATCAAACATGTTCTCTTCTTTTCTTTCTCAGCTCCAATAGGATTCAGCTGAAATGGGTCCCATGTGTCCCTGTAAAAGCATTAATTCATTTTGAGATGCTCAGATGTACATTGGATATTGCATATTTTATCATTCTTCTGGGTGACAATAATATACACATACTCACATATTAATATGAGACGATAATATGTACACACTCTCTTATACAGTGAGCTAATCAAGGAAATGCTACTTTCATAGCCATAACCCGGGACTACATGTAGGCCACACTGGCACTTAATACTTCTTAACAGCAAAGTCTCTTATAAAACAGATTTTTATAAATCTAACAAGGTGTATAATTAGAATATTATTAAAATATACACTCTCACAAATCCACCTGATCCAGTTAAATGACTTAATGGCAAAGACTAATACTAGTTCTCAACCAGTCAAAAAATATGTCATATATAATTCAAAATGTTTATTTGATGGTACCTGTGCCTCCCCTCTCTCTTTCGGCCCCTATTCCTCAGGTCCTCCATGTTGTTCTGCTACTCCATGAACAGTCTGAAATGAAGTCACGTCCAGAGACTGGTTTATTTAAGTCTTTAGCCCTGACTCATTTACAATGCACAAAGTCATAAACAGGTACAAGGATCACCTGAGCAGAGATTCACTCTGTGTCTTCAACAGGAAATGGTTAGTTTATATACAGGGCAAAGATCAATAGCTGGTAACATTATCAACCCCTTTATAAAATTGAATAGAGACTGTCAAGAGAACAGTAGAGTGTAATAACCGTATTTAAAGGAAAAACAATAGGGAAGCAGAATGAGCATACAGATATTTTAAGCTACCAACTTACATTAATGCATACACATCAGTATTTACAGTGTATTTTAGAACTCTCAGATATCATTACATATATGTTTTTCAAAGCTATTTGTAATGCAAAGGTATTATTCGTAAAAAAGATATTTTTGATATGTCACATAGATTTAAAACATAGCATTGCATCATAACACTTGCTGTGGAACTACAGTTAGGTCCGGAAGTATTTGGACAATGACAGAGTTTTTGTGATTTTTGCCTTTATACACCACCACAATGGATTTGAAATAAAACAATCAAGATGTGATCGAAGTGTAGACTTTCAGTTTTATTTTAAGAGGTTCCACAAAAATATGGCATTTCCCATTTAGGATTTACAGCCATTTTAAGCAAAGTACTTCCATTTTCAGGGGCTCAAAGGTATTTGGACAAAGCGACTGACAAGAAGTTAATTGACCAGTTGTGGTCCGTTCCCTTGTTACTTCAAGACAAATGAAGCAGATAAAAGGTCTGGAGTTGATATCGGGTATTGATTTGGCATTTGGCAGCTGTTCGACTGGAGCTACCAATATAAAGGCCAAGGAGATCTCAAGATCGCAAGTGAAGGAGGCCATCATTAGGCTGAAAAAACAACATAAATCTATAAGGGAGATAGCAAAAACCTTAAGTATGACCAAATCAACAGTTGGGTACATTCTTAGAAAGAAAGAAAGCACTGGTGAGCTCAACAACATCGAAAGGCCTAGAAGACCACGGAAGACAACTGAAGTGGATGATCACCGAATCCTTTCCTTGGTGAAGAAAAACCCCTTCACAACATCAACAGAAGTCAAGAATACTCTGGAGAAGGTAGGCGTATCATTGTCAAAATCTACAATCAAGAGACGCCTTCATGAATGTAAATACAGAGGGTTTACAACAAGGTGCAAACCACTGGTAACACTCAAGAACAGGAAAGCCAGATTAGACTTCTAATCTGGCCAGAAAACATATAAAAAGCCTCCCATGTTCTGGAATAAGATTCTTTGGACTGATGAAAAAAAAGATTAACTTGTACCAGAATGATGGGAAGAGAAAAGTATGGTGAAAGAAAGGAACAGCTCATGATTCAAAGTATACCACATCATGCCTAAACATGGTGGAGGCAGTGTTATGGCATGGACATGAATGGCTGCCAATGGAACAGGCTCACTGGTGTTTATTGATGATGTGACTGCTGACAGAAGTAGCAAGATGAATTCTGAGGTGTATAGGGCTATACTCTCTGCTCACATTCAGCCAAATGCTACAAAACTGATAGGATGCTGCTTCACAGTGCGTGTGGATATTGACCCTAAACATACTGTGAAAGCAACTCAAGACTTTTTGAAGGCAAAGAAATGGAATATTCTTCAGTGATCAAGTCAGTTGCCTGATCTCAACCCAACAGAGCTGCTTTTCACTTACTGAAGACAAGACTGAAGGCAGAAAGACCCACAAACAAGCAACTGAAGGTGGCGGCAGTGAAGACCTGGCTGTGTATATATATATATATATATATATATATATATATATATATATATATATATATATATATATATATATATATATATATATATATATATAGTTCTGGAAGTCTATTCATTTTTCCATGTTTAATAGTAATATACAAGCTGTATACAGGACTGGATCCAGATGTCATCAAGGTGCGGACACCCTTGGTCACATGCCCCTTGGACATGCCCCTGACTTACCCAGTTCTGGTCTGCCATCTTCAGCACTCGTATATACCATATGTGACAAGGAGATCAGCCCTAACCCTTTGATTATTATTTTGAGGCCATTGCCTTTTCCACACTTTTAGCTAGATGTTTGATCCTTTGATTTTTGAGGTGCGTGATGGATGGCACACCTCAACCTGGAGAACCTGGAGAACCTGGAGACTTTTTTCACAGTGCAGATTATATAGTGAAGTATAATTTTATTTTATACAATTTTTATATTACCTTTCTGTTACCTCCTTTCCATCTTCATAGAAAGTCTTTTTTGTTTCTGGTATGTGTGAGGAATGAGTGAGTGTAATTTATTTCACACTTCTATTAGAAAATCAATAAAATATTTGAAAAACTGTTAAATAATTGCTAAAAATATATTCTCATAAATGCCAACATAATTATTTAAGTATTTGAGTGTAAATCATTATTTATTTCAGAAAGATTTAAGGTTGTCTGGTTTAGGCTAATAGCTCTCTCCTAGGCTTAGGCATGGTATGAATTATTGGCTACATTTTATGAGAAGTGTTTGTGAACTCCTTCTAGCTTGTGTATGGAATTTGGCAGACACCCTTATCCAGAGCAACTTACATTTATCTCATTTATACAACTGAGCAGTTGAGGGTTAAGGGCCTTGCTCACTGTGCCCAGCAGTGGCAGCTTGGCACTGCTGGAATTTGAACTCACAACGTTAACAGTAATCCATCGTTTTAACCACTGAGCTACCACTACCTGTAGCCTGCCTGCCACACTATCTGTGTATGTTTGCAATCGTTTTGGTACTGAGACAACGGTGTGCTTATTTGGCTTTAGCTTATAACATGTTTGGTCAGACACTAGGCCACATTGCTCATTTTTAGGCAATATATTTTTTTTTTTACAACAGTCAGTTCCAACCATGCAATTTGACTGGTTAAAAAATTCTATCATTACTATTATAATCCCCTCGACCAAGCCTGGAAAAGCATCACAAAAGAAGAAGGGTTGCCAGAATAATGCAGTTATTGCAAGCAAGGTCAGATGTTGGTGCCCCAAGTGGAATTGTATTGTGGTGCCCCATCGCCATATTGTGAAGGTTTAAAAAAAAACATTATTGTTTTAAAAAAAAAACTGTATATATTACAGTTATATATTAGTGTTAAACTATTTACATTTGTTGCTCTACAGCATAACAACAAAAATTATACAAACATAATTATGACTATTAAATAATTGAAAATAACAAATAAATATAATAAATAAATAAAACCATAATAAAATAATTTTTTAAATAATCTTTTTCCTATGTCTTCTGTTGAATAATTTCAATTTTCAAAATTGTACAAATGCGCACTCCTGCTTTTTCTGGTGGCAGTCATCAATAAGCTTATCGTAAAATGGCTTTGCCAATTCAGAGTTGATGCTGATTTTTGCCAAACCACTCAAACGCTCTTGTGCCATAGAGGAGCCTAAGTATATTTTAATGAGCTTCACTTTAGAAAAACTTCAATCAGCAGAGGCATCTGTCACAGGGAGTGTCACTGATATGCGCAGAGCAGTCCAGAGATTTAGGTACAGCTCTTGCAAATGGTTGTCATGAAGAAATGAAAGCATCTCCAGAGCTGTTGTGTCTGGTGGTAATTGTGGGAGGTTTATGGCCAGCTCCTGACCATCAATATCAGCTTCTCCAGCTCAGTGCAGTGTTCTGTAACGTCTCCTTCAACATCCCTTGAACTTGGCTGAAATTAAGCGGCACTCCAACTCTGTCTTTGACCTGACTGAAAATATCAAATCTCTCTTGCAGTGATGTCAAACCAGAGTCCACAACTCTGCTGAAAAATGTTACCTCTAGGTGTCTGAGGGCATCACTGATGGGCTCATCTGCAGCCTCATAGGCAAAATACCTTTTAGTGCTCCTGAACCCTTTGTCTATAAGCCCAGGCTCTATGTCTAGGGCCTCACAGAGTTCCTTGGTAATTGACTGAGCATCAGCAAATCCAGACTGTCTTGGAGAGACAGTTTTTCGCATTCTCAATGAGTCAAACAGCAAGGTCCAGTTGCATTGAACTAGATCAAAACATCTTGTTCACCTGATCAATAGTTGTAAAGATGTCAAACCATACAACAGAGCATATTAAAAACTTGAAGGAAGCCACTTCTGCCAGGTCCTGAGCCTCTACTTTGGTAACTGGATCATTCACAGTTTGCCTAGCCTCAAAGAGAGCATCTTTGATTTCTTTCATTTGGTGTCTGACACTCCTGGACTTCGATGTCAGGTTTACATGCTGTAACAAGATGTTCCATCCCTGTGTAGCTCCTGAAAAGCATGTGAAGAGTTTCTGCACATAACCAAAGCATACCCTAAAAGTATACCCAAAATACGCTAAAAGTTATGCTAGTTGATGGAACTGGGTAAGTGTGGGATGCTGTGTTGGTACTTCGAGTAGCTGCTGGGTTCCACTGGCTCAGTGCTGGATGCTGAGTAAGTGTCAGTATAGCTGCTGGGTTCCACTGCCTGGATGCTGAAGTAACATTGTAGAGGTGTGTAAATTTGTGAAGGCAATGTCAGATGCAGTAGTGGGTTTTGGCCCCATCCCAATGCGGTGTGGTGATGTATTCATAAATTCATAACATACGTAACATATGTAACATAAATTCATAACATATATAACATACGTAGAGACAAAAAATAGGTCTACCCAGATGATTCCGCTAATTATTATTTACAGACCCCCAGGGCCATATTCTGAAATCCTTTGTGAATTTGCGGATTTCATCTCTAACCTTGTTGTTTCTTTAGACAAAGCATTAATTGTTGGAGACTTTAATATTCATTTTGATAATCCAGAAGACCCTCTGAGAACAGCAGTTGTGTCCATTCTTGATTCAGTAGGGGTTAATCAGAATGTAATAGGACCCACTCATAGTGGTGGTCACACGCTTGATTAAATACAGAAAATATAGTCACATTTCTGCAGTCTGACGCTATCTCAGATCATTATCTCATCTCATTTAAAATCTATCTTAATCATAATATATTCACCTTGCCATCCTACTGTGTCGAACGTACATTCACGTTAGCAACTGCACAGAGTTTTATCAGTAATCTCCCAGAGTTACCAACCATGATTGGATCACTGTCTGATCCCGAAGAACACGCACCTTAAAACAGATCACTCGAAAACTAGAACTAAATCATTGGCATAAATGGCATCAAACTAAATTGGAAGTATTTCAAATAGCTTGGAAGGAGAGCCTTTTGAGCTATAGAAAATCTCTTAGTGCTACTAGATCAATGTATCTCTCCACCGTAATTGAAGATAACAAAAGTAATCCTAGATTCTTATTTAATACTATAGCAAAATTGACTAGTAATAAGACTACAATAGAAACATGCATCACTATATACAAGCGTCACTATATAGCAGTGATGACTTCATGAATTTTTTTCGATGGTAAAATTGAAAATATCAGGCACAAAATTCAGACTATTAATTTAAAACCAGACAGTTTTATAACTAACCCTGTAGATAATAATATAATGATATCAGATCAACAATTAGAATGTTTTACTCCCCTAAGAGAGACTGAACTAATTTCATTAATTTCATCATCAAAATCATCAACCTGTATGCTAGATCCCTTACCTACATGTTTCTTCAAACAGATAATTTAGGACACAGTCAAACCTTTTCTAAAGATAATAGATTCTTCCCTTAGCACTGGCTATGTACCTAAATCTTTTAAACTAGCAGTTATCAAACTACCCTGATTAAAAAAAACCTAGCCTCGACCCCTGTCAGCTGTCTAAGTATAGACCAATATCAAACCTCCCCTTTATCTCCCCTTTATCTCCATGATCCTAGAAAAGGTTGTAGCACAGCAGCTATGCTCATACCTACATAGGAATAACATTCATGAAATGTATCAGTCAGGATTTAGGCCTCATCATAGCACAGAGACAGCACTGGTTAAAGTGGTAAATGACTTCTACTGGCCTTTGATCAGGGTTGTGTCTCTTTGCTTGTGTTGCTTGACCTTAGTGCAGCTTTTGATACTGTTGATCATGCTATTCTCCTCGATAGACTAGAAAATGTTGTAAGCGTTAAGGGAATGTCCCTCTCCTGGCTCAGGTCTTATTTGACTGATCGTTATCAGTTTGTAATTGTAAATAGTGACTTCTCTACGCATACTAAGGTAAAGTTTGGTGTTCCACAAGGTTCTGTTTTAGGCCCATTGCTCTTTTCTTTATATATGCTATCTCTGGGCAAAATTATTCGTAAACATGGTATTAGCTTCCACTGTTATGCTGATGACACACAGTTGTATGTTTCAGCAAAGTCAGATGACAGACACCAGCTTAATAAAGTTGAGGAATGTGTAAAGGACATTGGATGCTTCTTAACTTTCTTTTACTTAATTCTGACAAGACGGAAGTACTTGTACTAGGACCACATGCAGCTAGAAGTAAGCTTTCTGATTACATAATAACTCTGGATGGCCTTTCTGTTTCATCATGAGCAGCAGTAACAGACCTTGGTGTGATTATTGACTCCAGTATTTCATTTGAAGCTCATGTAGATAATATTACTAGGATAGCTTTGTTTCATCTCAGAAATATTGATAAGATAAGAAGTATATTCTCACTACATGATGCAGAAAAATTAGTTCATGCTTTTGTTACCTCTAGGTTGGATTATTGTAATGCCTTGCTATCTGGATGTTCAGTAGGTCCTTACTAGAACCAGAAGTTATGACCATGTCACCCCTATCTTATCCACACTACATTGGCTCCCAATCAAATTTTGCACTGATTATAAAATACTAATATTGATCTATAAAGCAGTGAATGGTCTCACGCCACAGTACCTGAGTGAACTTTTGGTCTTTTATGATCCGCCACGCCTACTTCAAAAGGTGCAGGCTATTTGTTGGTACCTTGAATAGTGAAGGCTGCAGCAGCGGGTAGAGCTTTCGCTTACAAAGCCCCACAGTTATGAAACAGCCTTCCAGCTAGTGTTTGGGGCTCAGACACAGTCTCAGTGTTTAAGTCTTTACATGAAAACATATTCGTTTAGTCAAGTGTTTTGGAAATAGTTTTTTCTTAGGTAAAGGAGCAGGTCTGGAGGGTTCACAGGCATAGAGTGTTGTGGTGAACTGGGATGTTTGGATGCTGTCGCCCCCCCACTCTCACACGTTCACTCAGGTTTGTCGACGGTGGAGTGGCTGGCTGCTTTATGTCCCATGTCTATGCTACCTTTTAGTTATGCTGTCACAGCTAGTCTTGCCGGAGTCCCTGCTTGCACTCTGCATGCAAAGTACATTGTCCTCAACCATTATGGGACAAAAGCTTACTTAACACTTTCTCCCTCTCTTTCCCTCTCTCTCCCGCTCTCTGTCAAGCTACACATGCTACTCCTGAGATACCAGTGATCCTGACCCTTCTGCTCTCCGGACCTGCCTGATCCACCTGCTGCCCTACTTCTGGTTGGAATTCTCATCGTTTGAGATCGTTTTGAGACTGATGGGGGCAGTGGAGATGGCTTGGGGATCTCATATGGGGAGTTATACTGTGATGGCTTGGGACAGAGATTGCTGTGGTGGCTTTGGGGCTGCGGTTGCCACGAGCAGCTTTGTACTCAGGACTCCATCAGTGGACAGTGGATAGGTTTAACAAAGCAGACTTCATGTGAAAACTGTGATGAATTTACTGGTTGCACAATTGCACTATTTGTCCAAGTAGTACACAGTTATAGAAGGGACTTTTTATAATTGCACTATCAGTTATCACCCAGATGAGGATTGGTTCCCTTTTGAGTCTGGTTCCTCTCAAGGTTTCTTCCTCATATCATCTTAGAAAGTTTTTCCTTGCCACCATCGCCACTGGCTTGCTCACTAGGGATAAATTCACATATTTACAATTTATTTTGGTTTAATTTAATTTGAATCTATTTATTTCTGTAAAGATGCTTTGTGACAATGTCCATTGTTAAAAGCACTATACAAATAAAATTGAATTGAATTGAATGCGGAGTCAGTGCCAGTGTAGCTGCTGGGATCCACTCACTCAGTGCTGGATGCTTCCTCTCCTTTAGCGACAATGAATAATGAATAACAGGATATATTAGTCATTCAGGGGTGAAGTTTTATAATACTGAGTGAGTCAGGCACTCTGTATACTGAACTACAACCAACCTTGGGCTGAATTTAGCTTTTCACTGCCTAGTTAGTCAAAAATTGGCTGATTTCCCAGCCCCACAATACCAATGAAATGTTATGCTACTCATAGCTTGTTTGAATACCACCAGATAAATATTTAAAAATGTACTGTAATGTTTTTTTTAATTATTTAATAAAAGCAGTTTTTGCCCTTTGCTGCATCCACTAGGTGTCATTATAAGACCAAGACATCTGGAATGATATGATTATATAGAACCAGCATTATATAAACAAAACATTTAATATACACAGCTTAATATACAAAGATTCCAACTACAACCAATCAGTTTTCAGAAAAGACACAACAAAATGAAACAGCTGTTACATAAAATTAGGAAAATGTGCTGGAATTAAAATGATTGATCATGTTAAATACCTTTAAATTTTTACATCAGTTACTTAATTTTCCCACTAAACCTTTTCCATTTTGCGAACATGCCTGAAAGTGATGCATCCGCTTCATCTTGAGCTTTTTTTTTCTTTCCCTTCTCAGCTCCGGACTCCTGTTGTCTCTTCTCACACACAGAGGCAAAACAGATGCACAGAGATATAATAGGCCTACTTTATATATATTATAAACATAGATTTTCTATATTTATATATTTTATATATATATATATATATATATATATATATATATATATATATATATATATATATATATATATATATATATATACACACACACCGATTATGACCACTGACTATGTGAAGTGAATAATATTGATTATCTCGTTACAATAGCACCTGTCAAGGGTTGAGATATATTAAGCAGCAAGTGACCAGTCGGTTCTCAAAGTTGAAGTGTTGGAAACAGGAAAAATGGGCAAGCGTAAGGATTAGAGAGACTTTGACAATGGCCAAATTGTGATGGCTAGATGACTGGGTCAGAGCATCTTTAAAACGGCAGGCCTCGTGGGGTGTTCCCAGTATGGAGTGGTTAGTACCTACCAAAAGTGGTCCAAGGAAGGGCAACCAGTGAACTAGCGACAGGATCATGGGTGCCCAAGGCTCACTGATGCACATGGGGAGTGAAGGCTAGTCCATCTGGTCTGTTCCCACAGAAGTTCTATTGTAGCACAAATTGCTGAAAAGTTAAAGCTGGCTATGATAGAAAGGTGTCAGAACACACAGTGCATCGCAGCTTGCTGCATATGGGGCTGTGTAGCCACAGACCTGTCAGAATGCCCATGCTGACCTCTGTCCACTGCCAAAAGTGCCTACAATGGACAGGTGAGCATCAGAACTGGACCACGGAGCAATGGAAGAAGGTGGCCTGGTCCGATAAATCACATTTTCTTTTACATCATGTGGAAGGCCGGGTGCGTGTGCATCGTTTACCTGGGGAAGAAATGGCACCAGCATGCACTAGGGGAAGAACGCAAGCTGGCGGAGGAAGTGCGATGCTCTGGGCAACGTTCTGCTGGGAAACCTTGGGTCCTGGCATTCATGTGGAACAAAGAGTTCAAGATGTTGACTTGGCCTCCATATTTCCTAGATCTCAATCCAATGGCACATCTGTGGGATGTGCTGGCCATCAAGTCCATGGAGGCCCCACCTCGCAACTTACAGGACTTAAAGGATCTAAGAATCTGCTTGTCTTGGTGCCAGATACCACAGCACACCTTCAGGGATCTAGTGGAGTCCATACCTCAACAGGTCAGGGCTGTATATATATATATATATATATATATATATATATATATATATATATTTTGATGCATTGAGGCATCAAAAGGCTCCCACTACCCTGTGCAGGATAAGCAGTACAGAGAATTTATATATACACACACACATACTCCACTATGTATATATATATATATATAAATATATATATATATATATATATATATATATATATATATATATATATATATATATATATATATAGTGGAGTATGTGTGTGTATATATATAAATTCTCTGTACTGCTTATCCTGCACAGGGTTGTGGGAGCCTGGAGCCTATCCCAGGGGACTTGGGGCACAAGGCAGGGGACACCCTGGATGGGGTGCCAACCCATCGAAGGGCACAATCATGCACACACACTCACACACCCACTCACACACTACAGACAATTTGGAAGTGCCAATCAGCCTACATGTCTTTGGACTGGGGGAGGAAATCGGAGTACCCAGAGGAAACCCTCGAAGCACGGGGGAAAACATGCAAACTCTGTGCACAGGGCAGAGGCAGAATTCCAACCCCCAACCCCAGAGGTGCGAGGCAACAGTGCATTATGCCTTACATCCATACTTAAACCCACACTTGAGTTGCCAAATTACAAACTAGTGTTTCGATTTTTGTGCCAGCTCAAGTGAAATTTGCTGGCTATATTTGGCCTTTTCCTGTTCTGTTTTTTTTCACGTTTTTTTTGCACTCTGGTGCTTTTTTCATGGTTGTGCTCTGGTGCTTTTTATTCATAAATGAATGACATGGAACAGTCAGAAAACAAAAGATGGTATCCAAACATTACAAGATCCACATAATTGGATGGTATGATTGTTAGTACACAGTGATTTCTCTCTTTTAGGACATTCCTAATTGTTGTATTGACTATATGCCCAATGCTTGTGAAATTGCTCTCATCGATTTTTCCTCTTTTCTCAGTTTCAAAATAGCTTGCTTTTCTTCCACAGACAGCTCTCTGGTCTTCATGTTGGTTTATCCTTTTTAATATCAAATGCCGTCTTCACAATCGAAACCCAGGGCTCAAACCAAAAGTAGACATTCAGAGCTATTAATATTTTAAACAAACAATCTAAAACAACACACCTAGGTAACAAGAAACACCTGTCAGCCACGTGTCCCAATACTGTCATCACTTGAGAAATGGGTGGGTAAAAAACAAAAGGTATCATGTTCTAAGTTGTGTGTGATGTAAATATGAGGAAATGAAATTCTGATGTATCAATCTATCATCTTATATTCATCTTTTAATCTTTTTAGTCTGTAGTAATAACAAAAGAATTGGCCTTGTTGTGTATATATACACATACACACACCATTGCCTGTCTTCAGATTTTATCTACAGGGACAGCATTTAGGTGTGAAGACATAAGACTTTTGTTTACTATACATGACTTTGGTTTTCAGTTACACTGAATTTGGTGTTTATCAAGTTTTGGAAAAAGACTTTTGGAAGGCAGGTGTGAGAAATAGCAGTGCTGTATTTATTTATTTTTTACTCTCTCTTTCTCTGTGCAGTATCATAAAAAAATAAAACAAGGAAAGGAAGCATGTTCACACACACACACACACACACACACATACACACACACACACACACACACACACACACACAAATGCACACTGACTGCTATCAGAGGTGCTCTTCTTAGCATCCAGCATCATACTGACTGTGGCAAACTCAGAGAGCTACACAAAGACCCATGGGTTGTCACTGTCAACCAAGCATTGAAGCATTCTTGTTGTTTGGCTGATGTGTTGAGCAGGGCCTGATGCTGTAGGTTGGCAAGGGATGTGAAAATTTTTCCAAGAGGCGAGTGCTAAATGGTGAGGTATTGGTTCTCAATCGTGAGTTTCACCCTGGTGGGGGTGTCGCTCCACGACTCCTCCCATGCCCAGCCAGTGCTTGACCACACCCCTCACTGTTACATATGCCGATGGAAAAAAAAAATCATCCACTCTCTGGGTGTGATTGCAGTGTGCAGCCAATGAACTCTGTGTGATTCTGTTTATATTGATCACATTTTCTCTTCAGTGCTCTTCAGTTTATGCATTAGCCTGATATTTGTATATGTAACCCCTTGTATGTTGAATGATTATGAAATTATGGATTTTCTGCTGGTATTCAGAGTACATTCACAAAAAAATACAGTATTTGCTGTAAATTCTGTCAGTCAGCTGGTCATTTTTAACATTAAAACATATTTAAATATCCATAAGTAACTTTAGTCATATGTCATTATGAAACAAACCCTGCTGTACACACTGAGTTACTTTATTCCCCCATTTTCTGACCATTTTTGTAAAAAAAAAAAAAAAAAAAAACACTTCTTCCCTTGAATTAAGGATTTTCAACAGCAGATGTTAGCTGCTGTAACTGTGATGCAACTGGAAACTGCTCATCTCACATATAGCATATATCTTCTTATATATTCTTATGTAGTCTTCTTATATGTTCTTCGATACATGAACAATTTGCACTACTTTACTTAATACTTATGCATACTGATGTATGATGATCACTACTGGCACTATGCTGTAAATCTTTTAAATCTTATTAATCAATTATGCACTATTCATTTCACATGCACGCTCACTTGTGCAGTACCTCTTCTTGCATATATGTGACCTCTCTCCTTATGCTGCTGTCTTATACAGTGGATATAAAAAGTGCCCCCCCCCTTAAAATTTTTTAAAGCACCATGCTTTAGGTCTGCCTTTCTTAAGCCAGAACTGGGGGGTTATCAAGGTGAAGGGAATCATGAATAGCTACAAATACCAGTGGATTTTAGTGCAAAACCTTCAGGTGTCTGCTAGTAAGCTGAAGATGAAAAGGAATTTCACCTTTCAGCATGACAGTGACCCAAAGCATACATCCAAATCAACAAAGGAATGGCTTAACCAAAAGAAGATCAATGTTTTAGAATGACCTAGCTAGAGCCTAGACCTGAATCTAACTAAAAATCTGTGAGGTGACCTGAAGCGGGCTGTGTGCAGGAGATGCCTTCACAATTTGACATATCTAGAATGTTTTTGCAAGAAAGAGTGGGGAAATATTGCCAAGTCAAGATGTGCCATGCTGATGTAATAATATGTGTGATAAAATCAAAAGGTGCTTCAGCAGCGTATTAGTTTAGGGGTGTGCACACTTATGCAACTAGGTTATTGTAAGGTTTATATGTTTCCTTCTTCCCTAAAAAAGTTTCTGACTGTTTTTCACTTTATTTGTATACTTTGCAATTTCACATTAATGGTAGGAAAAGATCTGACATGATTTATTTTGGTTTCGTTCTTTTACTTCACAAAAACATGCCATTTTAACAGGGGTGCGTAGACTTTTATATCGACTTTATGTTCTTTCTATTTGTTTCTTGGATGAACATAATTTTAGCTGTAGCTGTGTACCACTGTAGCACAAAGATTTCATTGTTTCTAATTACCCCTGGAAACATTTGCCATTAAAGCGAACATGAACTCCCTTATCATATGACAACTAACAACTGGGGAAGGTGAAGGCTAACATGTGTTTCCACCAAGACATGTGAAGCCAGTCAATTGCACAGTTTTGAACAGCATCTCTTGCTACGTCACAGGGCAGCGAAACACCTTCAGAGGAAAGCACTAGCTCTGTTCTGCATACATGAGATCACAGATGCTCACAACTTTCTCGTGTAACTCTGACTGGCAGTAGAGAGAAAGTAATGCCATCTTTCCCATTCTGAGAGCATAGCCAATATTTCTCTCTTGACTCCCGGCCACAAATTTAAACTCACAATCTCCTGACGACAGGGCAAGCGCTTTTCTGTTGTGCCACTAGGGAGCCCCCACACTGGGCTCTGCTGATTTGACTGGATGTATTGTTTTATATTTACTTATCCATATAGAAGATGATTTTTTTCCAAAATGACAAATCCAATAATGGCCTTATTAATAGCAATAAATAAAGGCTTTGCCCACAGGCTTACCAGTGTCTCTTAGACAGTCCTAGGATTTGAACTGAGCTCATTCTGTCCTTTTTTTTTTTTTTGCAGAATTTTTCTCTGGTTTCAGGCCATGTCCATGCTACTTCAGCATGCTCAAAAAGCTCCACAAAGGCTTTTGGGTCATCTTGTGGAGTCATCTTTGTAATGGTGATGTGGGATTTAATAATGTTATGCCTAAGCAAGTCGATTTCTTTTGATAATATCCAGCTGAACAGATTCAGTTATCTAAATACATTCATGATTTAATTCAGATAAGAGCTACAGCATTGGTGCTCGTGTTGTTGCATGGCAAACTGCATTCATATTTAAAAAAGGCTTAACTGAAGATTTATATCATGACTCCTGGTGACTTATTTTCTCCTAAAACGGCATGATGCATGTGCGTGACATTTCATTTTAGGTGAGGTGAATTAGTAGTACAGAGGTGTGGTTGAAAGAATTGTTCTCATGCAGTGTTTAAAGATACTAAAAATTTTTATGATCTGTCAGTTATTCTTGGACAGATTACAATTAATTTGCATTTGTGCACACGTAACTTTAAGATCTCACAGCAGCAAAATGTATCAGATCCATCTTGAAACAGAAATTAAATATATACATAGATTATATATGGTTCACTGGAAGGAGAAACAGCACAATTTCAATAAAAAGACAGTCTTTATAACAACAACAACAACAAAGGCCCATAACCACTGTGTCATCAGCAAACTTGATGAAAGAAGTGGATCTGTGGGAGGACATACAGTCATGTGTGTAGAGAGAGTAGAGCAGGACTAAGGACACAACCTTGTGTGGCTCCAGTGCTCAGGGTTGGAGGTAAACTGGCCCACTCTCACTACCTGGGGTCTGCTGGTAAGTCCAATGTCCCTGAGCTTGGAGGCCAACTGGTGTGGGACTACGGTATTGAAGGTACTGAAGCTGTAGTCTATGAACAGCAGCCTCCCATGTATATATATATTATATTATATATTTTATATATTATATATATTATATATTTTATATATTATATATATTTTCAGAATCTGCAAAATGTTTATTTTACCAAAATAAGAGGGATCATACAAAATGCATGTTATTGTTTATTTAGTGCTGACCTGAATAAGATATTGCACATAAAAAATGTTTACATGCAGTCCACAAGAGAAAATAATAGTTTAATTTATAAAAATGACCACTTTCAAAAGTTTACATCCCCTTGATTCTTAATACTGTGTTGTTACCTGAATGATCCACAGCTGTGTTTTTTTGTTTAGTGATAGTTCTTCATGAGTCCCTTGTTTGTCCTGAACAGTTAAACTGCCTGCTGTTCTTCAGAAAAATCCTTCAGGTCCCACAAATTCTTTGGTTTTCCAGCATTTTTTGTGTATTTGAACCCTTTCCAACAATGACTGTATGATTTTGAGATCCATCTTTTCACACTGAGGACAACTGAGGGACTCATATGCAACTATTACAGAAGGTTCAAACGCTCACTGATGCTCCAGAAGGAAAAAACATGCATTAAGAGGCGGGGGGTCAAAACTTTTGAACAGAATGGAGATGTGTTCATTTTTCTTATTTTGCCTAAATATCGTATTTTTTCATTTAGTACTGCCCTTCAGAGGCTACAGGAGATAGTTACATGTTTCCCAGAAAACATAATAAGTTAAATTTTTATGTTTTCACCACCCGCCTCAACTGTATATATATATTTATCGTATGTATATATATATATATATATATATATATATATATATATATATACAGTTAGATCCAGACGTATTTGGACAATGATGAGTTTTTGTGATTTTGCAATGAGTTTTGTGATTTTGCCTTTATACACCACCACAATGGATTTGAAATAAAACAATCAAGATGTGCTCGAAGTGTAGACTTTCAGTTTAATTTTAAGAGGTACAAATATATGGCATTTACCATTTAGGAATTACAGCCATTTTCATCAAAGTACCTCCATTTTCAGGGGTTCAAAGTTATTCGGACAACTCACTGACAAGAAGTTAATTGACCAGGTGCGGTCCTTTCCCTCATTACTTCAAGACAAATGAAGCAGATGAAAGGTCTGGAGTTGATATCAGATATTGAGTTGGCATTTGGCAGCTGTTCAACTGGAGCTACCAATATGAAGTCCAAGGAGAGATAGCAAAAACCTTAGGTGTGGCCAAATCAACAGTTGGGTACAAAAAGAAAAAGAAAGAAAGCACTGGTGAGCTCAACAACAAGGAAAGGCCTAGAAGACCATGGAAGACATCTAAAGTGGATGATCACAGAATCCTTTCCTTGGTGAAGAAAAACCCCTTCACAACATCAACAGAAGTCAGGAATACTCTGGAGAAGGTAGGTGTATCATTGTCAAAATCTACAATCAAGAGACGCCTTCATGAATGTAAATACAGAAGGTTTACAACAAGGTGCAAACCACTGGTAACATTCAAGAACAGGAAAGCCAGATTAGACTTTGCCAGAAAACATCTAAAAAAGCCTCCCATGTTCTGGAACAAGATTCTTTGGACTGATGAAACCAAGATTAAGTTGTACCAGAATGATGGGAAGAGAAAAGTATGGTGAAAGAAAGGAACAGCTCATGATCCAAAGTATACCACATCATGTGTCAAACATCCCAAGGCTCACTGATGCACATGGGGAGTGAAGGCTTGTCTGTCTGGTCTGATCCCACAGAAGAGCTATTGTAGCACAAATTGCTGAAAAGCTGGCTATGATAGAAAATTGTTAGAACACACAGTGCATCACAGCTTGCTGCGTATGGGGCTGTGTAGCCACAGACCTGTCAGAATGCCCATGCTGACCTCTGTCCACTGCCAAAAGTGCCTACAATGGACAGGTGAGCATCAGAACTGGACCACGGAGCAATGGAAGAAGGGTGCCTGGTCCGATAAATCACATTTTCTTTTACATCATGTGGAAGGCCGGGTGCATGTGCATCATTTACCTGGGGAAGAGATGGCATCAGCATGCACTATGAGAAGAACGCAAGCTGGCGGAGGCACTGTGATGCTCTGGGGAATGTTCTCCTGGGTCCTGGCATTCATGTGGATGCTACTTTGACACATACCACCTACCTAAACATTGTTGCAGACCAGGTACACCCCTTCATGGCAGCAGTATTCCCTAATGGAAGTGACCTCTTTCTGCAGGATAATGCGCCCTGCCACGCTGTAAAAATTGTTCAGGAATGGGTCGAGGAACGTGACAAAGAGTTCGAGGTGTTGACTTGGCCTCCAAATTCCCCAGATCTCAATCCAATCGAACATCTGTGGGATGTGCTGGCCATCAAGTCTGATCCATGGAGGCCCCACCTCGCAACTTACAGGACTTAAAGAATCTGCTGTTAACGTCTTTGTGCCAGATACCACAGCACACCTTCAGGGATCTAGTGGAGTCCATGCCTCGACAGGTCAGTGCTGTTTTGGCAGCAAAAAGGGGACCAACACAATATTAGGCAGGTGGTTATAATGTTATGGCTGATCGGTGTGTATGTAATATATATATATATATATATATATATATATATATATATATATATATATATATACAATGTGTATATTTTATATATATATACAATGTGTATATTTTATATATATATACACATATACATGCTCCCAAGGGGGCACCATGTGCATCGATACTGCTTATCCTGCTACCTGATACTGCTATATCACACACCCACTCACACACTACAGAAAATTTGGAAGTGCCAATCAGCCTACATGTCTTTGAACTGGGGGAGGAAATCGGAGTACCCAGAGGAAACCCTCGAAGCATGGGGGAAAACATGTAAACTCTGTGCACAGGGCAGAGGCAGAATTCCAACCCCCAACCCCAGAGGTGCGAGGCAACAGTGCATTATGCCTTACATCCATACTTAAACCCACACTTGAGTTGCCAAATTACAAACTAGTGTTTCGATTTTTGTGCCAGCTCAAGTGAAATTTGCTGGCTACATTTGGCCTTTTCCTGTTCTGTTTGGATGCAAGACCATTTTTTCACGTTTTGCACTCTGGTGCTTTTTTCATAGTTGTGCTCTGGTGCTTTTTATTCATAAATGAATGACATGGAACAGTCAGAAAACAAAAGATGTTATCCAAACATTACAAGATCCACATAATTGGATGGTATGATTGTTAGTACACATTGGTTTCTCTCTTTTAGGACATTCCTAATTGTTGTATTGGCTATATGCCCAATGCTATTGCCACCACTTCTCATCACGCTGCCTGACATCCTCATCTATTCCATCTATCTGGTCTAACCGTTCGGATATATGCTACTCTATGCTGCCGGCTAACCACCGTGGAATAAATCTTACCTCATTAATTACTGTATCCTGTGCTCCGTCTCTGACTGATCTACACATATGCAATGATTGCGCGTTACATCCTGTATTAGTGCTGTTTCACTGTCGGTCACTCAAGAATAAGGCTACTGTGCTTTCCACGTTACTAACTGAGAAACACCTAGACTTTCTGATGCTTACTGAAACATGGCAAATTCCTAATGACTATTTCCACCTAAATCTCCTCACTCCCTCTGGATACAGCTACCTGGCCAAACCTCGACATCTAGGGGTGGTGGTCTGGCTGCTGTCTACCATAGTAACATCCCAGTCAATACCATCGACTTTCATGTGACTTCAACCTTTGAATATCTGGTTCTCAAAATCTCTGGTACATCTCCCATGATTGTAATTCTCTTGTATCGTCCACCTAAATCAATGTCAAATCTTTTCACTGAACTGCATGAACTGTTAACCCTTTCCTGTGGTATGTCTTCTTCTGTTATCTTACTTGGTGATTTCAACATACAAGGTACAGACTTGTACCTTCTTCACATATGTCTCCCTGGTTTACCCCTGCACTTCGCAAACTGAAAACTACTGGTCGTTGCCTTGAATGCCTCTACAGGAAAACTGGCTTGAACGTGCATCTTATTGCTTACAAGGACCATATCCAATGATATAAATCTGCTTTAAATACTGCACGCTCCAGTTACTATTCTGCCCTCATTACCAATGCATCCTCCCGTCCTAAAACACTGTTTTCTGTAGTCAGTAAACTCACCAACCCTCCTGCACCTGTAATGAATAACTCAGTAGACCTTTGTGAGTCCTTTCTTTGGAGACCTTTCTTCCAAAATAAAATCAATAGCATCTATAATCTCTTTCCAACAATGAACTCTCCTATCCACTCACATGACTTCCCCTTTGATTTTGCACCTGGTACTTTTACTGATTTTGACCCTCCAACCCCTGCTTATATCTCTGAGCTACTCAAAAAATCTAATCCATCTTTCTGTCATCTTGATCCTGCTCCTACTGCTCTACTCAAAAACACTGCACCTGTTATTTCGTGGCCTATTTCACTTCTCATTTCTCACCTTCTCAGCACTGGTGTTGTTCCTCTTGAATTAAAAACTGCAGCTGTCAGACCAGTGTTAAAGAAACTCGGCCTTGACCCCTCTGATATGGCCAATTACAGACCAATTTCAAATCTTCTGCTTCTCTCAAAGTTACTTGAAAAAGTTGTTGCTGCTCAATTTCAGTCATATGTGTCATCTCATAACCTCTATGAATGTTTCCAGTCCGGTTTTCTCACTCTTCACGGCACTGAGACAGCTCTTCTTAAGGTTGTCAATGACCTTCTTATGGCCACTGACTCTGGCTCCATTAGCATTTTAATTCTGTTAGATCTTTCCTCTGCTTTTGACACTATCTCTCACAGTATTCTAATCTCACGACTCTCTTCTCTTGGTATTTCTGGAACTGCCCTATCTTGGTTCACTTCTTACCTGTCTGACCGCCAGCATTACATCTCTGTCCGCCAGGCTAAGTCCTCTACTGCTCCTGTCCCTCACGGTGTTCCTCAGGGTTCTGTTCTTGGGCCTTTACTCTTCATCATCTATATGCTCCCTTTCGGTAACATTATTCGTCATCACGGCTTTAACTTCCATTGCTATGCAGACGACACCCAGCTCTATATCAGTTCTCAACACAACTCTCCTTTTCCCACCAGCTCCATAACAGCTTGTATTAATGATATAAATGCTTGGATGTCCAGTAACTTTCTCAAACTCAACACTGATAAAACAGATCTGCTACTTGTCGGTTCACCAAAAAATGTTGCTCCTTTCTGTGCTGATAATGTTAACATTGCTGGGATTTTGGTTCGACCTTCCACCACCGTTAAAAACCTGGGTATAATCTTTGATCCTCTCTCTCCTTCCTGCCTCACATTTCTTCACTCACCAAATCTGCCTTCTTTCACCTCCGTAATATTGCTCGTTTACGTCCCTTCTTAAATGTCAATGACGCTGAGACACTGGTTCATGCCTTCATCACTTCTCGACTAGACTACTGTAATTCTCTTTTCTATGGTCTACCAAACACAACATTAAATAAGCTCCAATATATCCTATCCTAGCTAGGGTTCTCACTTTTTCTAAGAAATCCTCTCATATTACTCCCATCCTACACAGACTTCATTGGCTACCCATTCGCTTCCGTATTCAATACAAGATTCTCCTTATCACCTTCAAAGCATTTCATGGTCTCGCCCCCCCATACATTTCTGATCTCATTCATACTTACTCCCCAATTCGCACATTACGCTCTTCAGATACTGGTCTACTGTTAATTCCACGCCACAGGTTTGTATCGTTTGGTGGATGAGCGTTTTGTATCTCTGCCTCCAAACTCTGGAATTCTCTTCCCAAAAACATATGTGATCTTTCTTCATTACAGGATTTCAAAACCCACCTTAAAACACATCTTTTTCTTTCTTGTTTTTCTGATCTCTGACTGTATGATCTGACTCATGCCGTGGATTTCTTGTTTATTTCCTTTGTTCTTTGTCTGCTGTCATGTTTATCTATTTTCATATTGTAAAGTGACCTTGAGTTTGCAGAAAGGCGCTATATAAAATAAACTTATTATTATTATTATTATTATTATTATTATTATTATTATTATTATGATTGTGACATGTCTCTCATCAATTTTTCCTCTTTTCTCAGCTTCAAAATAGCTTGCTTTTCTCCCACAGACAGCTCTCTGGTCTTCATGTTGGTTTATCCTTTTTAATATCAAATGCAGTCTTCACAATCGAAACCCAGGGCTCAAACCAAGAGTAGACATTCAGAGCTATTAATATTTTAAACAAACAATCTAACAAAACACACCTAGGTAACAAGAAACACCTGTCAGCCACGTGTTCCAATACTGTCATCACTTGAGAAATGGGTGGGTAAAAAACAAAAGGTATCATGTTCTAAGTTGTGTGTGATGTAAATATGAGGAAATGACATTCTGATCTATCAATCTATCATCTCATATTTATCTTTTAATCTTTTTAATCCTTTCTTATATTTTTAATAATTCAGTGTATAGTAATAACAAAAGAATTGGCTTTGGTGTGTATATATACACACACACACAATCAAGGCTGTCTCGGATTTTATCTACAGGGACAGCATTTAGGTGTAAAGACTTAAGACTTTTGTACAGTACTATATATATGACTTTGGCTTATGACTGTGCAATACCTCTTCTTGCATATATGTGACCTCTCTCCTTATGCTGTGTCTTATACAATGGATATAAAAAGTGCCAACTCCCCCCTTTTAAAATATTTTAAAGCATCATGCTTTAGGTCTGCCTTTCTTAAGCCAGAACTCGGGGTTTTATCAAGGTGAAGGGAATCATGAATAGCTACAAATACCAGTGGATTTTAGTGCAAAACCTTCAGGTGTCTGCTAGTAAGCTGAAGATGAAAAGGAATTTCACCTTTCAGCATGACAGTGACTTAAAGCATACATCCGAATCCTGAATCCAACAAAAAATCTGTGAGGTGACCTGAAGCGGGCTGTGTGCAGGAGATGCCCTCACAATTTGACATATCTAGAATGTTTTTGCAAGAAAGAGTGGGGAAATATTGCCAAGTCAAGATGTGCCATGCTGATGTAATAATATGTGTGATAAAATCAAAAGGTGCTTCAGCAGCGTATTAGTTTAGGGGTGTGCACACTTATGCAACTAGGTTATTGTAAGGTTTTTATTTTTCCTTTTTCCCTAAAAAAAGTTTCTGACTGTTTTTCACTTTATTTGTATTCTTTGCAATTTCACATTAATGGTGGGAAAAGATCTGACATGATTTATTTTGGTTTAATTCTTTTACTTCACAAAAACATGCCATTTTAACAGGGGTGTGTAGCCTTTTTCGTCTGCTTTATGTTCTTTCTATTCGTTTCTTGGATGAACATAATTTAAACTGTAGCTGTGTACCACTGTAGCACAAAGATTTCATTGTTTCTAATTACCCCTGGAAACATTTGCCATTAAAGCGAAAATGACCTCCCTTATGTCAACTAACAACTGGGGAAGGTGAAGGCTAACATGTGTTTCCACCAAGACATGTGAAGCCAGTCAAATGCACAGTTTTGAACAGCATCTCTTGCTACGTTACAGGGCAGCGAAACACCTTCAGAGGAAAGCACTAGCTCTGTTCTGCATACATGAGATCACAGATGCTCACAACTTTCTCGTGTAACTCTGACTGGCAGTAGAGAGAAAGTAATGCCATCTTTCCCATTCTGAGAGCATAGCCAATATTTCTCTCTTGACTCCTGGCCACAAATTTTAACTCACAATCTCCTGACGACAGGGCAAGCGCTTTTCTGTTGTGCCACTAGGGAGCCCCCACACTGGGCTCTGCTGATTTGACTGGATGTATTGTTTTATATTTACTTATCCATATAGGAGATGATTTTTTCCAAAACAACAAATCCAATAATGGCCTTATTAATAGCGGTAATTAAAGGCTTTGCCCACAGGCTTACCAGTGTCTCTTCGACAGTCCTAGGATTTGAACTGAGCTCATTCTGTCCTTTTTTTTTTTAAATTTGTACTTTTTTTTGCAGAATTTTTCTCTGGTTTCAGGCCATGTCCATGCTACTTCAGCATGCTCAAAAAGCTCCACAAAGGCTTTTGGGTCATCTTGTGGAGTCATCTTTTGTAATGGTGATGTAATGGGCTTAACTGAAGATTTATATCATGATTTATTTTCTCCTGAAATGGCATGATGCATGTGCGTGACATTTCATAGGTGAGATGAATTAGTAGTACGGAGGTGTGGTTGAAATGCCATGCCATGCCATGTTTAAACATACTAAACATTTTTATGATCTGTCAGTTATTCTTGGACAGATTACAATTAATTTGCATTTGTGCACACGTAACTTTAAGATCTCACAGCAGCAAAATGTATCAGATCCATCTTGAAACAGAAATTAAATATATACATAGATTATATATGGCTCACTGGAACGAGAAACAGCACAATTTCAATAAAAAGACAGCTTTTATAACAACAACAACAACAAAGGCCCATAACCACTGTGTCATCAGCAAACTTGATGAAAGAAGTGGAGCCGTGGGAGGACATACAGTCATGTGTGTAGAGAGAGTGGAGCAAGGCTAAGGACACAACCTTGTGTGGCTCCAGTGCTCAGGGTTGGAGGTAAACTGGCCCACTCTCACTACCTGTGGTCTGCTGGTAAGTCCAATGTCAATGAGCTTGGAGGCCAACCTGTGTGGGACTACGGTACTGAAGGCTGAGCTGTAGTCTTCAATACCGTAGTCCCACACAGGTTGGCCTCCAAGCTCAGGGACATTGGACGTACCAGTGTTTCTCACATTACCAGCAGTCTCACATGTACATATATATATATATATATATATATATATATATATATATATATATATATATATATATATATACAGTTAGGTCCAGACGTATTTGGACAATTATGGAGTTTTTGTGATTTTGCCTTTATACACCACCACAATGGATTTGAAATAAAACAATCAAGATGTGCTCGAAGTGTAGACTTTCAGCTTTATTTTAAGAGGTTCCACAAAAATATGGCACTTACCATTTAGGAATTACAGCCATTTTCAAATTTTTCAATTTTTCAATTTTTTTCAATTCAGCCTCCATTTTCAGGGGTTCAAAGTTATTCGGACAACTCACTGACAAGAAGTTAATTGACCAGGTGCAGTCCGGTCCCTCATTACTTCAAGACAAATGAAGCAGATAAAAGGTCTGGAGTTGATATCAGATATTGAGTTGGCATTTGGCAGCTGTTCGACTGGAGCTACCAATATGAAGTCCAAAAATCTTAGGTGTGGCCAAATCAACAGTTGGGTACAAAAAGAAAAAGAAAGAAAGCACTGGTGAGCTCAACAACAAGGAAAGGCCTAGAAGACCATGGAAGACATCTAAAGTGGATGATCACAGAATCCTTTCCTTGGTGAAGAAAAACCCCTTCACAACATCAACAGAAGTCAAGAATACTCCGGAGAAGGTAGGCGTATCATTGTCAAAATCTACAATCAAGAGACGCCTTCATGAATGTAAATACAGAGGGTTTACAACAAGGTGCAAACCACTGGTAACACTCAAGAACAGGAAAGCCAGATTAGACTTTGCCAGAAAACATCTAAAAAAGCCTCCCATGTTCTGGAACAAGATTCTTTGGACTGATGAAACCAAGATTAAGTTGTACCAGAATGATGGGAAGAGAAAAGTATGGTGAAAGAAAGGAACAGCTCATGATCCAAAGTATACCACATCATGCCTAAACATGGTGGAGGCAGTGTTATGGCATGGGCATGTATGTCTGCCAATGGAATGGGCTCACTTGTGTTTATTGATGATGTGACTGTTGACAGAAGTAGCAAGATGAATTCTGAGGTGTATAGGGCTATACTCTCTGCTCACATTCAGCCAAATGCTACAAAACTGATAGGATGCTGCTTCACAGTGCATGTGGATAATGACCCTAAAGATGCTGCGAAAGCAACTCAAGACTTTTTGAAGGCAAAGAAATGGAATATTCTTCAATGGCCAAGTCAGATGCCTGATCTCAACCCAATAGAGCATGCTTTTCACTTACTGAAGACAAGACTGAAGGCAGAAAGACCCACAAACAAGCAGCAACTGAAGGTGGCTGCAGTGAAGACCTGGCAAAACATCTCCAGGGAGGAAACTCAGAATTTGAGTTTTGAGAACATGGGCTCCAGACTTCAGGCAGTCATTGACTGCAAAGGATTTCCATCCAAGTATTAAAATTATGGTTATATTTACAATTATGTCACTTTGTCCAAATACCTTTGAGCCCCTGAAAATGGAGGTACTTTGCTGAAAATGGCTGTAATTCCTAAATGGTAAATGCCATATTTTTGTGGAACCTCTTAGAATAAAGCTGAAAGTCTACACTTTGATCATGTCTTGATTGTTTTATTACAAATCCATTGTGGTGGTGTATAAAGGCAAAATCACAAAAACTCTGTCATTGTCCAAATACTTCCAGACTTAACTCTGTACATATATATATATATATATATATATATATATATATATATATATATATACATATATATATATACACATAAATATATACATATACATATATATACAATCAAGGCTGTCTTAAGACTTAAGACTTTTGTACAGTACTATATATGACTTTATGGCTTTCAGTTACACTGAATTTGGTGTTTATCAAGTTTTGGAAAAATAATTTGGAAAAAGACTTTTGGAAGGCAGATGTGAGAAATAGCAGTCCTGTTTTTATTTATTTTTTACTCTCTCTCTGTGCACTCTCGTAAAAAAATAAAACAAGGAAAGGAAGTATGTTCTCACACACACACACACACACACACACACTGACTCAGCAGAATGCTATCAGAGGTGCTCTTCTTAGCATCCAGCATCATACTGACTGTGGCAAACTCAGAGAGCTACACAAAGACCCATGGGTTGTCACTGTCAACCAAGCATTGAAGCATTCTTGTTGTTTGGCTGATGTGTTGAGCAGGGCCTGATGCTGTAGGTTGGCAAGGGATGTGATGATTTTTCCAAGAGGCTAGTGCTAAATGGTGAGGTATTGGTTCTCAATCCCGAGTTTCAGCACCACTGTGACTCCCCCCATGCGCAGCCAGTGCTTGACCACACCCCTCACTGTTACATATGCCAATGGAAAAAAAAAATCATCCACTCTCTGGGTGTGATTGCAGTGTGTAGCCAATGAACTGCTGGTATTCAGAGTACATTCATAAAAAATACAGTATTTGCTCTAAATTCTGTCAGTCTGCTGGTCATTTTTAACATTAAAGCATATTTAAATATCCATAAGTAACTTTAGTCATATGTCATTATGAAACAGACCCTGCTGTACACACTGAGTTACTTTATTCCCCCACTTTCTGCCCATTTTTATAAAAAGCAAACAAAAACAAAAAAACACTTCTTCCCTTGTAATAAGGATTTTCAGGATTTGCTGTAACTGTGATGCAACTGGAAACTGCTCATCTCACATATAGTATGTATCTTCTTATATAGTCTTATGTAGTCTTCTTATATGTTCTTCGATACATGAACATTTTGCATAGTTCAATGTTGTTTACAATCATCCTCATACTGATGTATGATGATCACTACTGGCACTACACTGTAAATCTTTTAAATCTTATTAATCAATTATGCACTATTCATTTCACATGCACGCTCACTTGTGCAGTACCTCTTCTTGCATATATGTGACCTCTTTCCTTATGCTGCTGTCATACAATGGATATAAAAAGTATCTACTTAGAGTTAATTTTTTCCAAAACAACAAATCCAATAATGGCCTTATTAATAGCAATAATCAAAGGCTTTGCCCACTGGCGTATCAGTGTCTCTTCGACAGTCCTAGGATTTGAACTGAGCTCATTCTGTCCTTTTTTTTTTTTGCAGAATTTTTCTCTGGTTTCAGGCCATGTCCATGCTACTTCAGCATGCTCAAAAAGCTCCACAAAGGCTTTTGGGTCATCTTGTGGAGTCATCTTTGTAATGGTGATGTGGGATTTAATAATGTTATGCGTAAGCAAGTTGATTCCTTTTGATAATATCCAGCTGAACAGATTCAGTTATCTAAATACATTCATGATTTAATTCAGATAAGAGCTACAGCATTGGTGCTCTTGTTGTTGCATGGCAAACTGCATTCATATTTAAAAAAGGTTTAACTGAAGATTTATATCATGACTCCTGGTGACTTATTTTCTCCTAAAACGGCATGATGCATGTGGGTGACATTTCATTTTAGGTGAGGTGAATTAGTAGTACAGAGGTGTGGTTGAAAGAATTGTTCTCATGCCATGTTTAAACATACTAAAAATTTTTATGATCTGTCAGTCAGTCTTGGACAGGTTACAATTAATTTGCATTTGTGCACACGTAACTTTAAGATCTCACAGCAGCAAAATGTATCAGATCCATCTTGAAACAGAAATTAAATATATACATAGATTATATATGGCTCACTGAAAGGAGAAACAGCACAATTTCAATAAAAAGACAGTCTTTATAACAACAACAACAACAACAACAACAAGCAGATCCATAACTATAGGCAAAGGGATTCAAGAATGATTTGCAATTTAATGTATTTGCCAGTCTGCGATGGGAATAGATTTGAATTTGTTTCATAGCCTCAGGTCATGGTCCTGAAGATGCCTACTATATTTTGTGTCAGTGGGCTAAGTTTTGTCTCATTGCTGAGATACAGCCTCACTAAAAGTTATGACCATAAACATACTTCCAAATTAGGCCAAAATTTGACCTCATGGTGGTGGTAAAGTATTGGCAGCACTTGGCCCAAATTTGGTCAGAATGTTCCTTAGACCCTCCCCAATCAGTGTGCCAAATTTCACAACTTTTTACCAGACAGTTCTATGGGCTGCCATAGACACCATTGCTAGAAGAAGAAGAAGAAGAAGAAGAAAAGTAGAATAGCAATAGCTATTAATAATAATAATAATAATAATAATAATAATAATAATAATAATAACAGTTACTACAGTGAAAGGAGAAGTAACAAATAATTGTAAACAGTGTTTAAAAAACACTAATTCTTTCAATCCCAATAAGCAGGTATTGTATAGCCTAAGGAGGCTTAGGTTTGCCAGGTTTGTGTTGTTGCAAAGTTTCCCATCACAGTTCATCTTTTAGATCATCCACTTGTAGGCTTTTAATCAATTTAATATCCACCTAAAGAAAATTCTGAAAACAAAAAGGAACCTTTAAGTTGGTTAACAAACATATCGTGGTTAACAAACATATTAAAATGTTAAATCAGTCCAACGCATTAATATTTCTGGCAATAACAATGAAGAAGAAATAAACAAACAAACAAACTAAAAAAAACAACTCACGTTTTCTTCAGTGATCGGTTCCAGAGAGTTTATCATCACCTTCCTGTTAACCATGGCCTCAGTCCCAGTGTAAGCAGTGAAATGGATTAAAGTCTGGACTCTAAAGAAAAAAAAAAAACACATACATGTATAAGTCAAATAGTAGTCATTCAGAGCACTTTTAAATGTCATACAACACAAGATTTATATTTTAGTTACCTGTGCCACACCATAGCTGCAAACTGGATAATAAGGAGGCCTGCAAAACTGATGAGGAACATCAGTCCAATAGGATCGATAAAAAGCGTCCTGTTATGGTCAATTGTTCCATTGGTATAAGTCGTTGGGATGGGGATTTTGATTATAGTGCCAATGGCTTGCAAAAAGAAAGTAGCCACAAGCCACAGGGCATTACAGATAAAAAACACAAAAGTTGCCTGAAAATGTAAAGACGATAATTAGACCAGGTAGTTATGTTAGGTCACTACCCAAATATTCCTAAGTATAGTGATCGCTGCTAGGCATTTGCCAACAATTAGTTATACAATATACCATGCTATTGAAATCGTGGGAGCTTCAAAATATAGTCACTATAGATGACTATATATTTTCTTCAAATACACTGTCGTTGACCTCTTTACTGCAAACTTATTTCAAGAGTGACATTGATGATGCAACTGCCATTTGACTTTTTAGTATTTGTTAATTTGTTTAACATTTATTTCAAACATACTGTCTGTCATTTTCATTCATTATGTAATGTCTAATGGGGACAATGTGGAAAAAGAAACAAAAATTGTATTATTCATGCCATAACATTGAGATTAATGAATTATCATGAAACAATTTAAAATCATAACTCAATTGAGCATATTCCTATATATTAAGTAAAGATTTTATATATCCAAATGTTATCCATCCTTTTTTTTTTTTTTTTGGTCAACTTCCCACTCACAAACCTTGTTGCGTAGGTCTTTCAGGTCTGCTTTGACTTTTTCTTCCTTTTTTTTATCAGTCTTTAATGGCTTTAGGTATTGTTCAATTAGGTCCTTCCAAAACTTTTCTTCTTCCTAATAAATCAAAAGAAGTTATTAGGATTATGTTCTGTGAGCTAGCAGTTAGCTACTTTCCAATTCTTACATGATGAATAGTTAAAACAAGAAACATTAGGCTGTAGCAAAACAGAGATTACATGATAAGAAAGTGTGGTCACACTATTGCATTCCTTGAAAAAAAAAAAAATTACACAAACCAAGTTGTATGAAAGGTTAAGAATTATAAGGTGCATGGGTGGAGGTTGTAGTCTAGTAATTTCATTTGTGCAAAAACCCTAACCCTAACCCTAACCCAGACTAGTGGGCATGTCATTCAGTGGTGCAGATGGGCATGTTTTTGACCCCATACAGTATATGGACAAGTATTTTTGAACATTTCTGAATAGGTGTAGTTCTATGACTGCAATCTGTGTTAGCCATCACACATGCGAGTGTGATATTGACCAAACAAATTAGTGGAGGAACTGTAATCTCCTATAGTAATTACACTTGAAGAACTTGCTTTCACATAATTTGCACACCTTGTTTAATAAAGCATTTCACAGTGCACTGCATAAGTATTCACCCCTTTGAACTTTTCCATATTTTGTGGCAAAATTTAGTGTGAACTTAATGTTCACCAACAGGCTCCATATAATCTGACAAAGAAGAATAGGCAAAAATATCAGAACCTTGATGTGCAAAGCTGATAGAGACATAAGAAGAGTAGACTACAACCAACCAACCACATATTGATCCAGGGTGGTAAATACTTATGCAACCAACAAATTTCTGTTTTTTGCATAATTAACCATTGTGTCACACTGGAAAAAATATTTTGCTCCATCAAAAGTGACACATATTTTGTAAATCAAATTTTTTTTTTAACAAAAGGGCCGGTAATACTTATGAAAGGCACTGAAGTTATTTTGGCATGAACAAGACCCTAGTATTCAGAAACCATAAAAATAAAAAAAAATGGTCAATTGAATACAAGGTTATGAACTCTGCTTCATCAATAATCATCTAGTTTATATGGTGCTGTACAGTAATACAGTAAAAGAGTGTGTGATGCAAAATAAGGCACTTCTGCCACTAAGCATGCTTTTACCTATAAAACGCTTATTGAGTAATCTTGAAAAAAAAATGATGATACCCACCAAATTAAAGCTGTGCTCCATAAGGGCCAGTTCACCAGAGCTTTCTGCCAACTGTTGAATAAAAACTATCAAAGAAATCTTTGTTAATTATCTGTGGTACTGTGGTATATAGTAAGAGTTGTCAAAAATGTATGTTTACTCACAGTTCTCAATGAAAGGTCTGGGGAAAAAACAAGATTACGTTTATTTAGCGCACATCACTTCAGCCACAATAGTTTAATAGCTAAAATAGTTTAATCAGCCATCAAAATGTTAGTATATTATTTTATATCTCTTACCTTTCTATAGGTTCGGATGGCACTTTGGTTTCGACTTTCAAAAGAGGTTCGCTCTCTGGCACTGCACGCATCACTTTTTTGTCTTCGTTCAGTTGAACCTCCAGATTGTAGCCACATATTTTGAACAGCTTCTGGCACTTGACATTTTGCTGAAGGTTCCCCTCAGATCCAGTGGTCTGGTTGGCAGATTCGCGTGTGCCCCATGACACATTGTTCATGTTGACCATGGAATAAATTGCCAGCAGCAGGTAGCCACTGGGGATGCAGATGACATAAAGGAAGCCAAAGATGATAAGATGGAACTCATGAGGATGAAGAAGGGCGGTGGCAATGTACACAGAGGTTATGCCTATGAAGAACAAGCCATTTGGGGTCACGAAAGTCTGCTGCAGTACCATATCCCCTGAAGATACACAGAACACACATAAGCAGTTGATGAGATGAGATGCCAGTACTTCACAGCACACCAAGCACACACATTCACACACTCATCCACATATAGGGGCAATTTAGTGTAGCCAGTCCACATATCAGCATCCTCCTAGATACAGATATATACATCAACCCGGTCTAACTGGCAGAGGAGGAGGTGTCGCAGTTATTTATAATGATAATTAAGGCGTCATACATAAACTCATATAAAAGTCATAAATTCAATGCGTTTGAAGTTCTTTATACTAACATAACAAACGTACCAGACAATTCCACTAATTATTATTTACAGACCCCCCAGGGCCATATTCTGAATTCCTTCATGAATTTGAGGATTTCATCTCTAACCTGGTTGTTTCTTTAGACAAAGCATTAATTGTTGGAGACTTTAATATATTTTTTGATAACCCAGAAGACCTTCTGAGAACAGCGGTTGTGTCCATTCTAGATTCAGTAGTGGTTACTCAGAAGAATAATAATAATAATAGGACCCACTCACAGTGGTGGTCACACTGATGATTTAATACTAACATTCGGATAACTAGCAGTTATCAAACCCCTGATTAAAAAAACCTGACCTCAACCCCTGTCAATTGTCAAACTATAGGCCAATATCAAATCTCCCCTTTATCTCCAAGATTCTAGAAAATGTTGTAGCACAGCAGTTATACTCATACCTACATAGGAATAACATTCATGAAATGTATCAGTCAGGATTTAGGCCTCATCATAGCACAGAGACAGCACTGGTTAAAGCAGTAAATGACCTACTAGTGGCCTCTGATCAGGGTTGTGTCTCCTTGCTCGTGTTGCTTGACCTTAGTTGATCATGCTATTCTCCTTGATAGACTAGAAAATGTTGTAGGCATTAAGGGAACGGCCCTCTCCTGGCTCAGGTCTTATTTGACTGATCATCATCAATTTGTAGATGTAAATGGTGACTTGTCTACGCATACTAAGGTAAAGTTTGGTGTTCCACAAGGTTCTGTTTTAGGCCCACTGCTCTTTATATATGCTACCTCTGGGCAAAATTATTCATAAACATGGTATTAGCTTCCACCGTTATGCTGATGACACAGAGTTTTATGTTTCAGCAAAGCGAGATGACAGACACCAGCTTAATAAAGTTGAGGAATGTGTAAAGGACATTGGATGCTTCTTAACTTTCTTTTACTTAATTCTGACAAGACAGAAGTACTTGTACTAGGACCACATGCAGCTAGATGTAAGCTTTCTGATTACATAACTCTGGATGGCCTTTCTGAATCATCATATGCAGCAATAAAAGACCTTGGTGTGATTACTGACTCCAGTCTTTCATTTGAAGCTCATGTAGATAATATTACTAGGATAGCTTTGTTCCATCTCAGAAATATTGATAAGATAAGAAATATAATGTCACTGCATGATGCAGAAAAATTAGTTCATGCTTTTGTCACCTCTAGGTTGGATTATTGTAATGCCTTGCTGTCTGGATGTTCCAGTAGATGCATAAACAAGCTCCAGTTAGTCCAGAATGCAGCAGCAAGAGTCCTTACTAGAACCAGAAGATATGTCCACATCACCCCTATCTGATCCACACTACATTGGCTCCCAATCAAATTTCATATTGATTATAAAATACTACTATTGACCTATAAAACACTGAATGGTCTCACGTCTCAGTGCCTGAGCGAAATTTTGGACTTTTATGATCCGCCACGCCTACTTCGATCAAAAATGCAAGCTAACCCTATCAGTTATCACCCAGATGAGGATGAGTTCCCTTTTGAGTCTGGTTCCTCTCAAGGTTTCTTCCTCATATCGTCTCAGGGAGTTTTTCCTTGCCACCATCGCCACTGGCTTGCTCATTAGGGATAAATTCACATATTTACAATTTATTTTGGTTTAATTTTATTTGAATCTATTTATTTCTGTAAAACTGCTTTGTGACAATGTCCATTGTTAAAATACAAATAAAATTGAATTGAATTGAATTTTTGGAGATGGGAAGCATGCTGAACAACCCATAGAAAACCCACATTGACATGGGGAGAAGATGTAAAATTCTGCACAGACAGGATGCACAGAGATCTTACGATAGAACTGTAGTCCTGTACTGTATTTGTTGGGGGAAAATACTAAAATATTTTTAAAACAAACTTACTGTCACAGTAACCCACAATATTAATGGACACTGCATATTGTTTACCTTTGTTACCAAATTAGCTTAGAAAAGGTATTTCAAAGGAGAGATGTGACGAGACATAAACCGTTCCAGAGCACAATAAAATTAAATGTCAAAGATGATAACAGTCAGATATAAACTAAAAGACTGACAATGCAGGAGCAAATACATAGCAGTTTATGTGGTAGAAAATAATTGTAAAGATATCAGTTAACATTAATAAGTGATTCTCATACTGAATGTTAGAAAAAGTACATGAAAAGATTTCAAACTCTAAAGGGTTATGTTATTAAGTAAAAAATTGCATTATGGCATACAATAGTATTGAATTAAAAGAAAACTTCACTTACCTATAATAGATAAGATGGCTGCTGTCGTTAGAAAAGCATAGAATATGCTCATGACGCCAGCAATTCTTATTTGTAAGTCTGATTTTGCTTGCCCAAGATAATAGCAGAGAATTATGTAGATTGCAGGAGGAATAACCGCCATCAGAAGAGCAACATTGGCATCTATCTTGAGGATGAATGTAAAGCATCCTGTTGAAAAGATAGGTGACTTTTACACAAGAAATAGTTGCCAAATGTGTCTCAATTATTCTAAAAAATGGTAAAGGTGGTGCAACAAAATATTAAGTTAAGGGTACCGTATTTTTTGTCCGTGTCATTTTCATTTGGTTCAGTATGTAAAATGTTCAGTTTAATTGAAAATCAAAAGTAATGCCTGATTTGTGTTAAACAAGGAATTAACAGTGATTGATGCCATTAACGTTTGCCAGTTTCAGATTATCTCAGAAATAGTTGTGGATTCTTCTTTTTCATGGAAGGGTACCAACAAATATGCCCATGTCTGTCTGTATGTATGTATGTATGTATGTATGTATATATATATATACACACATTATATATATATATATATATATCAGGCTGAAAAGATATTACGTTTCATGTACTTTTCCTGCTGTAAACTCCTTATATTACAGCATAACATAGTGATGGTTAAGCATTTCCACACCAAGAGCCATTCAAAATTTCTGTGCTGATTTGCACAATACACAAAGTGCTAACACTACTGCTAGTTAGACTAAAACAATTGAAATTAGCCTGAATAGAAATGGTAAAATAGTTCTGAGCTGATGATCTAAAGAGCATCTAAGCTGTCACCTGCAATCATGAGGCAGACTGTAGCTGGGCCCAAGATCGAGGCAGCCATGGTGATAGTCTGGTAGATAATGTAAGGTCGTGATATGGACTTGTTCATTCGTGCAGTGACACTGCCACTGGAAAGAAGGTCCAGAGTGTTGGCCATTGTGGAAGGGCCCCAGCGCCGCCGTTGGTTGTAAAACTCCTTGAACTCCTGTGGAGCATTGGTGTATGAGTCAGAGGCAGCACTGTACTCCACCCGCCATCCCTGCTGCAGGAGCAGTGTGCACAGCCAGCGGTCCTCACCTGCATACACAGAGCCAGAACACACAAGATGCATAAGAATATACATTAAATATATATATATATATATATATATATATATATATATATATATATATATATATATATATATATAGAATATACATTAAAATGTGAATATACATTAAATATATAGGTATTAAGAGAATGTACTGTGCATAATGTTATTTTTTCTCATCTCCTTTGTCTTTGCTCCCCTCACCCTGGTCATATTGTAGATAGTGGGAAGCCTCAGTTGCTTTTCTTGTATATCTCTTCATGACGTTGTCACTCATGAGTGCCTCTGCACGCATCAGGCTGAAACAGCCCGGGCTGCACAACACAGATCCGAACACATGCTCAGCTGTCTTCTGGAGCCAGTGACCCACAGCATACTCAAATTTCTGATACCATACCATCGGGCCTGCAACACACACAGTGAAAGCTCTATATTCCTGTTTATAGACTGTATGGACCACAAGCTGTAAAATATGTGCGTTGTATATTTTTGTTATCTTTGTGACCATTGATGCAGGTGGTAATGTGCCATCTAAAAAAAAACACCTGTATAAAACCATACAAATCACTATATAAAAAAAGGGTAAATCAGTGCAAATATAATAAAGGTGTGAAATTTGAACTAATACATTATGAAGAGGTGTGCATAGGAGAGCTGCTGTGATTTTCAATCAAATCAGATCCTCTATTCCCTTTAAGAACCAAGTGTAGTGGTATTACTGTCTAGCCTGTCAATCAAACCAATACGATTCGATCAAACACTTTCAGAGTGTTCAGCTACCCTGTGATGCAGCATGGGCAACAATTCAAAACAAATGTGGTGGTTTCATCTCAAAAGAAGCACATCGTCACTTCACCAAGCACTTCACCATCCCCATTTGGTAGCTGTTGCATGATAGTGGAGACCTAGCTAGTTGGTGGTAATTGGCAAATGACCAAATTGGGAGAAATTGGTTAAAAACCAGTTTACAGCTGAAATTTTGGTGCAAATTTTGGTCTGCCCGGTGTGGCACAGTGATGTTTTTGTAATGACATACCATTAGATTTCTACGGCAGCCCGCAAGTACAAAACAAATTAACAAACCAAAAAAATGCAACAGCAAATCAGTAAATGCAGCAATAAAACCAAAAACAACAGCAATTTCAGTAAAGTACCTCAAAAATGGCTTAAAACAGAAATGCTAGTTCCTTATTAATCGTCACATGCTCACTGCTGATTTACTACAGCATGTGTCCGTCTGAAAGACTGAGGAAAACGGAAAGACGTATCTACATGGCTCCAGCCCCGCCCCCTCTTCTACAATTGTGTGGTCTCGAGAGGTTTGAAAATCCCACTGAATCAGCAGGTTTGAATACCACACCCCCTTTGACTCCACCCATGTCAGTGAGGCATTTTAACTGATAACCATAAAAATAGCAAAATAAATAAATAAATAAATAAATATACTTTTTTTTCTGCAGTTACTAACAAATCATGCTTATGTTGGCATGAAAACAGAGCCTTAACAACTCTTAACATACAGGAATGACGATAATACTATTTGACCATGGACACATATTTATAATTGCCAGTAAAATTAGTGAGCTCACAAACTCTTGATATTTGTCAAACCCTTCCTATTAGCTATTATTATTATTTGTGTATTATTAATCACCTGTGCCAGTAGGATGGATCCTGCCACAAGCAGCTCCCACTTCGGGGTACAACCTGAGCCGATCCACTAAAAGCATGACTGCTGAAGGCTGGAAATCTGTGTCTCCATCTAGAGCTAGAATATATGTGGTCTTTTTGGCTTTCTGGAAGAGAAAGGCAATACTTTAGATTATGAAAGTCAGTGTATTGCAGTCATGTTAAGATAATCACACTTACTCTTAACTGGTCTTCAATATTTGTCAGCTGATCATCCCCTTCCCTGTACATCTGATAGTATTTCTTGTGCAGCCTCCAGCCAAGAAGGTAGTACATGTACATGATCTTTAGTGAAAAGAAACACAATCAATGCCTACACTGAGACCCTGTAAGTAGGATAAACTTTTAGCATATTGACAATATGGTTTTAGTTAGGGCTACAACAGTTGGATTGTGTTATGAAAAATGGTTGATGGAAATGACGAAGCACTTATGAACAACCATTACAAACAAAGTATGGGAACACTATGCTGTTGGCCTCATGACATAACTTGTGTTTTTATTAAGAATAATATTTTGTATTTGATTCATAATTTTTGTTTGTTGGAATGTGAAAGCACTATATTCCAGGTTGAGCCATGCTTATTAATTGTCATGTTTGACACTTTGGCCAAGAGCTTGGTAGTTTGTATTTTGTTCAAATTGAATAATACGTTTACGAAGGCTTTTTTTTTCCTCAAAACTCATGTCATGAAGCATAATGCAGTGAGCAGTGAAGCTATGTGAATCAAATAGCTTGTAAGTATTTAACTTGAAATGCTGCACAGAAATATTGTTGGTATTTAATAGATATTTTAAAATAATCCTAACTAATCTATTAATTGGAGAAATTAATATATTAATCAATAGATTATTCAATTATGAAAATAGTCATTAGATGGAGTCCTAGTTTTAGTTGTTGAGAGCATGTGAACCCAAAACTACCCCTGCTACTGCCCTTGATTCCACCCCTAATGTAACACACATCTGATGATTAAGTATACTAGCATCTAAAGCTTTTTTGGGCACGTTTGTAATTAGGAGAGAAACTGGATGAAAATATCATGGTTTGCATCACAGTGTCTGCTTTCCACTTTCAATGTTTCATCCATTTCAAAGTAATAGATAATAAAAGCAAATATTATATTATTAAATTATGATTTAATATTTTCATCATATTTTTCTTAGCCTTTGTGGTTTATATAACATAATAAAATAATATTCATAAAATAATATTTTATTTTTTTGTGAAACTGTTTGTGTCTTCATCATTTACACCAGTAATGGAATCATTTTTTAGTTATAATGGTATGCAGTCGTACCGGTATAGTGTACAGTATATAGTGTATATCTGAAACGTAACAGCAGGCTACAATTGTTAAGAGTAAAAATTGTGGAGGAAAAGTTTTGGGAAAACTAGTGAGTCTGCAGCAGCTCACCTGAGACCATCTCTTTTTGTGGCGGATCTGGAGTTTGTCCTTGAAGTGAACAAACAGTGTGTTGCCGTGAGGAAGTGTGTACTGCAGACGGCAGCCGTATGGCGTTTGGAAGATTTTCTGGTGAGGAAGAGGCTTTCTCTCCCTAAATACACTTTTACAATCCTCTGTGAATATGCTGTGTATTATCAGGACACACAAACACACACACACACACACACAAACTTTACATAATTCAAGAAAAACAATACATGTATTATTATTATTATTATTATTATTATTATTATTATTATTATTATTACTATTATTATTGTTATTATTGTGGAAGAGGAATAACAGGAGGAGAGACGAGCACCCCAAGAGAGAGAGAGCCACCCAGGGGAGAGCTGTATGTGTGTATATAGTGTGTGTAGACCGGAAAGTGAAAGTAAAGTGTTGTACTAAAAGAGGCAGGCAAAGCTGTCTGGTTGTGTGTTTCTGAGTGTGTGTCTCCCGCCTCCTCATTTCCCCACGACAGAGATCACTTCACAATTATTATTATTATCAAATAATAATAATAATAATAATAATAATAATAATAATAATTTAATAAAATGTCCAGCCAGGCCAGATTTGCCTCCCTTTCTAACTTACAAAAAACAATTTTGCATGTTGAACCAAATAAACCAAGTATAATACATGATTATTCAATATATTAATAATTCTGTACAGGTCTTTTGCAGCCAAAATGGTGTTTATGGCATATGGTTCTATATATTTGTGGTCGAACGCCCATGCCGCCAAAAATATATACAATATATTGTGAATGGAAGGAGGATTCTGGGGAATGACTGATAGGGATGACCATGCACCTGTGGGTGATAAGTGTTTTGTGTTTCAGCAAGTGCCAGCGAGGAGGGAGTGCCATAGAAGCTGGGGGAAAAGAGTGGACCTGAACTATATGTGTGTTTGTGTGTCTCTGTGTGAGTCCCTGAGTTAGAAAACATGATTCACACTGAAAAGTGCTCAAAAGAGAAAATGAAAAACAAAAAGCCCTGTTGAGTTGTCTCAAGCCTGCCTCCTGTTTCTTCATTTCTTCCCAACCCACCAGAGTGTTACAATGGGGCAGAAAACCTAGGAGGTGAGGAAGATATGCTCGCCCCTCCCCAGAAACATCCAGACCCATGCTGGCATCCACCAGAGTCAACATCTGGCCATTCTCGAGCTGCGTATGGTGATTCACTGATGCTCAGTAAGCTTGGCTGCTCACTGAAGTCCATCACTGAAGACATGGTAGACCTGGTGATACTGAAGCAATCTGTCGCCAGACTGCCTGAGGGGACGGCAGAATGGATCCAGAGGACCATTTGGTGGTGTATCTGGGGGAAGGTAGCCATTCCCCTTCTCTTCCTCTCTCTTCCTCTCTCTTTCACTCTCTCTCTCTCTCTTCTCCAATTCCCAAACCCAGTTACTCCCTTGCCTCTCCCTCCAAGACCCATATATCCCTCCCTCTTCTTCTGTTACTGTCCCTTTCCACCCTCAGGTCAGCTTCCCTGGGACCACATGTGTAGGAGTAAGGCCATGTGCAGGAGTAATGTTTTTCCATGCAGCTCACCATAATCCAATGATGGGGCATTTAGGGCAGGGGAAAATACTGAACCGTCCGATAGCTTGTTTCTATTGGCTGGGTATTTGCATCAATGTTCATCTCCACACCTTGGATCAATTAAGAGAGATGAGCTGGATGGGAGGTGAATATAAAATATGCAGCTCAACACACTCTCCCCCAACCCCATCACAGCTCCAGCCACATTTCAACGACTCATGGACAGAATCCTCTGCCCACATGTTGCCTATACCTTGAACATTTCAGGGTTATCCTGAGATACTTGAGATATAATGGACTCACAGCAAACCCAAACAAGTGTGTAATTGGGTGGGTCGAAGTAAAAGTATCTGGGCTTTCACTTGGGTCATGGGCAAGTGCATTCCCAAATTGATAAGCCAGCAGTGATTGCAGCCTGCCCAAGACCCAAGACCCAAAAGGAGGTTAGACAGGTTCTGGGGCTGGCTGGCATAGGTTTGTGCCTAGTTATTTCAGTCATTACTTAACTATACATTACAATACATTAACTGTCATTAAAGTATTGTATGGTCAGTTATTAATATAGCAAGATTTCTTGATGGTAGACTGTGCCTTAAAATGATCAGAAAAACAATTATGTTTTATTTTTTATATGTCATCATAACACTGAAAGTAATTCCTTACATCACGCATTGCTGATTCATTTTAGACGTGTGTGTGACATCCATCAAACACAGCAGTCAGGGGTTGATTTTAAGCAGCGTTTCAACACTGTAAGCTGTAATCTCCCCTGCTCTGTACAATGGTGGCTGCTACACTACAGTGAGGACTTCTAAATAGTGTGAAAGTGGTAGCAGTGGTAGCCCAGTGGTTAAGATGTTGGACTACTGATCGGAAGGTCATGCGTTCAATCCCCAGCACCACCAAGCTGCCACTGCTGGGCCCTTGAGCAAGGCCCTTAACCCTCAACTGCTCAGTTGTATAAATGAGATAAATGTAAGTCGCTCTGGATAAGGGCATCTGCCAAAATGCCATAAATGTAAATGTAAAAATGTTGAGTAGTAGATACTGCGGGCCGTTTCAACATTTTTTCAAGTTCATGCATACAAGGCAGAGAGCCATATTTGACCTACGGCCCTTGAGTTTTAAAAAAAGGGCGAGTGTTAGGGGGGCATAGGAAAATTAGGGGGGTGTAGCCCAACTGACCAGCCCCCAAAATCCGTCCCTAGTCCACAGGCTGGGGTGCAGATTGTTCATAGCTGTGTCAGACTTCCTATCTCATCAAGGGAGTCAGTGAAGGAGTCAGACCAGACAGCTCCCTGTTCTGGGCCAGGCAGTGGGTCGAGCACCAGTTTGTGAATGGAGGGCAGAGTTGGGGCAGAGTGGTAGGAATGAGTGTGCACCTGTGGGTGATTTACTAAATGTTTTGTGATACAATGAGTGGCAGAGAGGAGATAAAAGGAGGGCATGGCATGGACGCCGGGGAGCGAGAGCTGAGCTGAACTGTGTGTGTGTGTGTGTATATGCACTCAAAAGAAACAAAAGTAAAATAAAGAGCCCTGATGAGTTGTCCCAAGCCTGCTTCCCATTTCCTCATTTCTTCCCAAACCCATGGAAGTGTTAAAATATTATTCACAATACATTGCTTGTTTGCACAATCACTTACATATAAACCTGTCGGATGACTTCCACCAGGGTCTCAGCATACTCATTGACACACCGCTGGTTGTCTTTGGTCAGGAAAGCATCATCGAAATAAATGTGAGACTCAAAAACAACATCGTTAAATTGGTTTTTCTTTGGTCGGAACTTGTCCAGCCTGGTGGAAATAGGAGAAAACATTCATTTACAGTTGATCAAAGAAGTTCTCAAATGGAAGACTCTTTTCAACATCAGAATACCTGAACATCGATATGATCATCTTCATCATTTCATCTGCAGTCTCATGCCACATGGTTGCACAGAGGTAGATGGTCACCTTCTCCTTTTCCCTATTGGTGAAAATGTAAGAATGTTAATTCCAGATGTTAATATACATCAAAATGCATTGTCCTTCATTAAGCACACACACACTTAACTACCTGTTATGTCTTGGCTGGAGCACAATCTCGAACTTGGAGTTCAAGAGCATGGACTGGTCAATGAACGCTGCTTCATAAAGGTTGCGCACAAACAAGTCCTTTGTCCTGGCAATACGTTCCGTGTTCAGGAACCAGATGTAGAGTGTGGAGAGCACCAGGCCAATCCACCAGCTCACCAAAGATGATCCAAGAAGACCAAAACCCATCGAAGACTCCTTGTCTGGCATGTGTTGACACAGGTCACGAGTTAAATCACTCAGCATCAGTCTCACGACGCCAAGCCCTGGGCTTTCCGTGATCACAAAGGTATCACAGTAGTCAGCAAATATGGTTTTGTTCTGCAGAAAGAAGTGTAAAATTACTACTTAAAGATTTTCAGAGAAGAATAAGGTAGACTAAGCATTTCACCTATATACTTAACAGGTTTCTATATACTTAACCTGTTAAGATCTGAGAGAAATTACTAATATTAATTAAATACTATCTAGACAGACAGATAGATAGATAGATAGATAGATAGAATTCATTATTATTTTTCATTGTTATAACCTCTTGTTTGATGTTCAAAAAGGGAATCCAAACAGCCAGCACAAAGGCGCCCAATGTGGCTGGAGATGTGAAGATCATGGGAATGAGGAAGCTGCGGCGCACAGCATGCATTTTGCACGCAGCCACGGCCACGTAGCGACACAGAGCTGAAGATAGAACCTGAATGGCGAACAGACTCAAGACGAGGGTTTCAGTAAAGCTGTTGACTGATAACACCGATGACCAGTCCTGGCCTGAGAGCTTCACATAAGCTCCAAGGACAGTGAAGGTCACAATAATTCGCACCAAGCTAGCCACAATGTTCACAAAGTTGTGGGACCTTTTTATGTCCCGGATTGTGTTCTGGAAGAAGACGATGCGGAAAAGCATGGCGTAGTTCTCCCACCAGTTCAAAGAGACCAGGAAAGTGCCTCCTATGGCTAAACCCACGAATAGCACCATGTTCTGCTTTCTGAGATAGTTAACAGCAAAGAAGCAAAAACCTGCAATTAAGAAAACAACAGCAGCTAACGACGTTGCAATAAATCGTCTCCTTCCGTGCGCGACTGCATTTGCGACCACCTGCAGAATGGCTGATAATGTGGCAATGCCATTCAGAAGCATCACGTTGGTCAGGATGTCAAATCGGGGCATAGATATCATGGTTAGGATGGAAGATCCAAGAGCCACCAAAGTTTCCACTGAAATAATCTGCACACAGATAAAGATCAATTTTAGTCAAATTAAATGCAGGGCAATACATAATACATAGCAGTGTATTATAGGCTCAGCCAATAAATATTTAAACAGTCTTTGTGATACTAAAGATTTGATAGTTAATATGCATTAACCAACAGTATATTCAAGAAATAAATACTGTATCTTTTACTACAGTTTAATTAGAGTTAAATGCTACAAAAATGCAACTCCTAAATCACCTGACAACAGTGGTGGATATTTTGTTATTACATAAGTCATGTTTTTTTTCCGTAAGTCAAAAACATCTAGGGGTGTATTTTTTTTTTACATATATCTTTGAACATAACCGCCATGTTCAGCAGCAAAAATAAAGTAAATGTGCAATTTGTGTATCCAGTTACACTGATTAACAAAAGATTTTTATTTGCCTATTACAATGACGGCACTGCACTAGCATTTGCACAGCTATGCAAGTTGGTATCATCTTACTCATGGTCCAGCCATGAATTTCAAATCCTTTCATGGCTATACAAAAAAAGGTTGTTCGGATGCAATAGGTGAGCAGGAAAGCAGTTATCTCATTTATTGCAGATAAGCAAAGCTTATATAACATAAGTAAAGCTTATATAAGGAAAAAGGCAGTGGAAAAACTTGAGATACTAATATCATTATTACCTTTGCAGTGAATAGTAAGGTAATTCCTAAAGCTATACCTAATAGAGAGCAGCTAGTCATGGAAATAAGTTGGCAGTGGTGTAAATTATAAAAACAAAAAGAAAAAAACAAGTAGCAAAAGTAGCCCATTTACAGAATACTTCACCACATGTCTGACTAGATTTGAATGTTTTGAGAAAAATTTAACTCACAAAAAGACAGCACAAAAAGAGCCAATGCAACTTCAGATGGCATTATATACAGCTCTCTTTTTATAATTTTATAATTATATTTTATAATATAATAAATGCCCTTAAATCACACCTTAACTCACCCCAAATAGGTTACTGAGACTAATCTAAATTATTTTAATGATTAAAGTGGTTCTCTGGAAAATCCCTGGTGAAAGGTTCCAAATAAAACCTTCAAGTTCAGGGTTCCCTTAGAGCAAAGATATTCAAACTATGGTGTGCGCTACCCTATGTCAGGTCAACCCAGTCAGCGAACTCCAGTTCCTAGCACACACACACACACACACCCACACACACACACACACACACACACACACACACACACACACACACACACACTGCAGCCTACAAACATGGCTACCCTGGACTACACTCCCCAGAATACACACACTGCCTCGTGGTTTGACCTTGCTAGTTTTCTGATTCATGTTATTTGCCTTTGCCTAGTTTGTCCTGTTTGCTAATCGCCCGACACATTGCCTGTTCTATGTTTTGAATTCTGCCTTGTGATTTTGGATTTGTTTGCCCTTCTTTCATTAACACTAAGTCTACTGAAATTTTATTTGTTTCAACCTTTCCTTCATGAAACCATAGTTGAACATGAAAGAATTGCATTGGGGCCATGGGTGAGATGGGAAGTACCAAAAAATAATTTTTAGGATGCTAAATTTAAAGGTTTTGTTTGTTTGTTTTTTCAAGAAGTGTACAAGCTCATACTTATCCTACATATTTGGATAATGGGCGGCGCTTACCCATAGCAAAGTTTGCGTCGATGGGGTTTTTGAATCCTTAAAAGTAATTTTCCAAATGCTTTTGATCAGCAGTAAAACACTTGGAGCAATTAGAAGGCACCCAATGAAGAGGAGAGCATAGGGTTTGGTGTCTATGGTTGTTGATGTTCCACTGCAAAGGTTTATTAATAGCAACAGAGATGCCTGTAATGTAGATAAAAACAGAAATAGCAAACATGTTTATCATGTTCAAATGCCTCAAAATATATGGCTGCCAACCAGAGATGTTCATGAGTAGTAAAATGGAAGTCCAAGTCAAGTCTTGAGTCTTTACCCTAGAGTAAAATTCAAGTCTTGAGTCTTTCAGATCGACTCTCTGTCAATTCCTAAGTCAGCAGAATCTACATGAGGAGTATATGGCAACTTTAACTGTATAGCAACAATAAAGAATAGTACTGTTCACAGTAAAGGGGGATAAAAAACAGATCAACAGTTGTGGATCAAATAGATCAAAAGTTGCAACTATACATTTAGAAATATGTTTTATAACACTTCTTATAGAAGAAAAGGTTGAAAATTAAAAAAAAAAAAAATTAAATAGTCCTTTGTTTTGATATTAAAGTTTTTACTAAAACTTTGTCTCTAAATAAAAAAATAATAATCAACAATAAAACATATATATATATATATATATATATATCACTGAAACTTGACAGTTGAAGACTTGAAAAAGACCAGGGGATATTTTTCTAATCTTCAACTGTCTGTACATCTGATTCTGTGCTCACTGTAGCCTCAGATTCACAAACAATCATGCCACTGTCCGAATCACTGAGATCACATTTTTTCTCCATTCTGATGGTTGATGTAAACATTACCCAAAGCTCATATCTGCATGATTTTATGCATTGCACTGCTGCCAAGTGATTGCCTGATTGAATAATTGCATGAATGCTAATATTTGCTGACGTGAACAGAGGTGATGTCTCACAGCCGTAACGTCACTCTGACTCTAATGAAACTAAACTAACTTGTCTGGGTGTGTTGTCAGAAGTCTTTTGTATTATCATATAATTATCTTTCCACATTCTTTACATCGTTCTGTTCCCGCATACGGCACTCCTGCCAAGGGTATGATGCTCTGTTTACACTGGTGCTAGGAGGCATGTGTTGGGAAGGGGGGCGGGGGGTAGGCTATAGCCCAAAATAAATAAACAAAATAAAGCAACTACACACATGCAAATAAAAATACTTTTTCTGGAACTTTCACTCACACTCTGTCCAGGTAATCATGGAAAGACTTATTGTTCACAAGTTACTATTGACGAGTCCAAGTCAAGTCGGGAGTCATAAAGGATGAGCTGCAAGTCAAGTCTGAAGTCTATTTTTATGAAAATACATATTCTTGTTTAAGGCTTACTTTGCTGAAGAAGGCTAGCCCAAACACCAAGATTCCCACAAGAGTACATGTGATGATTTGGATGAAGCTCACAAGCTTGCGAGGTTTTTGCTCATCTGCAATAATAGGTGTTTCCCGAGCAGCGTCCCAGGCCTGCGTGACCCTACAACATCACAATTTTAAATGTTGTGTTTTAAAATGTCATTGTGAAGAGGTGCAAAAAAAGTATTGACAGGTCCAGGTCGAGACTTTGAGAGAGACTGTATACATTATTATAATAATACTACAGGAATAAATGGATACAAAACCACATTTTAAATAGCAGTGGTAATAATGATGATAATGTTGAAAACAAGGAAAGAAACATTGAACCAATCTCTTACTATTGCTGCTTTTCATTCTGATCTTCATGCATCCTTATTCAATGACAAAGTAACACACCAGTGCCAGTTGGATGTATTAGATATAAGTGTGGGTGGTTACATATGAACTTGGTTTCAGGCACTTCTTTTTTCTTTGTGTTTTAACATGTATTTTACTTTGAGAAAGGGTTGTGTGCATTATAATATATATATATATATATATATATATATATATATATATATATATATATATATATATACATATATATACATACATATATACATACACTGCCTGGCCAAAAAAAAAAGTTGCACACATTAATATATCATTGAACCACCTTACCACCTTTAGCTTTGATTATGGTGCACATTCGCTATGCCACTCTTTCAAAAACTTCATACAACGTCACAACATTTATTTCCATTCAGAGTTGCATGAATTTTTTGCCAAGATCTTGTACTGACGATGCGAGAGTCGAACCACTCCATAAAGTCTTTTCCAGCACATCCCAAAGACAGCACATCCCAAATGGGGTTAAGGTCAGGACTCTGTGGTGGCCAATTCATGTGTGAAAATGAGTCCTCATGCTTCCTGAACCATTCTTTCCAAATCTGAGCCCTGATTTTATACCCATGCCATCAGGGAAGAAAAAATCCATTGATGTTATAACCTGGTCATTCAGTACATTTAGGTAGTCAGCTGACTTCATTTTATTGCCCCATAACGTTGCTGAGCCTAGACCTGACCAGTTGATGCAACCCCAGATCATAACACTGCCTCCAGAGGCTTGTACAGTGGCCACTATGCATGATAGATGCATCGCTTCATGTGCTTCCGTACTTACCCTGACACACCGTCACTAAGGAATAGGGTAAATCTGGACCTATCAAACCACATGACCTTTTTCCATTGCTCCAGAGTCCAATCTTTATGCGCCCTAGCAAATTGAAGCCTTTTCTCCTGATTAGTCTCACTAACAAGTGGTTTTTTTATGGCCACCCACTGTTTAGTACCAATCCTGTGTGTTCTCATCTCATTGTGAGTGTGAAAATGAGAAGCTACTAACTGCATCAGTTAAGGTTAAAAGAATTGTTATCAGCTGAAACACATTAATCAATATAGTAATTATCCAATCAACAGCTCTTAAGTATTTGCTGATTTAAATCAGCAGATTTTTAGCCAGGCAGTATATATATATATATATATATATATATATATATATATATATATATATATATGTAATGTACTTGGTCGCAACAAAAAAAATCATTGGTCAGGCAATTAGCAAAAAGGCAATTAGCTCCTGTGCCACCATTTGGTCAATTACTTTTGCTGCAGTGAAAATCTAGAAACAGGAAAATTCACTTATATAGTTTTCTTGTATGCAAAGGAAAAAATCATGATAATGATTAAAATATTTGATGTAAAATTCAAACTAACACATGTTTGGGTGTACAAAATTTTCCAAAAATATCTTTTGGTATTTTATTTATTTATTTTTTTTAAAGATTAGTCATAAGAAGACTATATAAGTGAATTTCCCTTTCACTGTGGCAAAAGTAAATGACCAAATGGTGGCACAGCAGATCTCAGGATGCATTTTATAATGCATATATGCATAATTTCATGACCAATGATTTGTTGTTAAGAGCATTAAAAATGTCTGTCTGTCTGTCTATCTATCTATCTATCTACTTAATAATAAATATAAATATAAATATAAATATAAATATAAATATAAATATAAATATATACTGTAAGTAATAATACAAGTTATTAAACATCAGCAGAAAATAAATGAAAATTAAGAAAGACAAGAAAGAAATGAAAGACTGAACTCATACCTGCGCTCTTTTTTATTCTGATATTCATACATGTTCAGTGACAAAGTGACAAAATGATACACCAGTATCAGTCAGATATATTACAGTGGGCGGTGACCCATTAACTTGTTTAGAAGACGCACCTCTGAAACTGTCACTAATTATGCAGTGTGAATGATATATTCTCTGAGGAAGGATTGTTTTGATATTGCAGTTTCATAAGAATTAATGCACAGCTTGGAACAGCTTGGACCATCCCCACTTAAGAATTTCAATTATGACTCATGACTCATGTCAATGCAGGATGAATTAGTGTATATTCATTTTGTGCATTATTTTCTTTGATCTGTTTCTGTTTGATACTGAAAAGTCCCTTTATTCTTTACTTTTGCTTTCAGCGCTTTTTATTTTCACACACGCAAGCACACACACGCAAGCACACACACACACACGGCTCTGTGCTGGTTACTCTCTCCCTCCCGAGGCGAGGATCCACGAAAGGATCTTGATCTTAAAAATACAGATCTTCTACATGTAATTGAAAATTTGGATGATGATAATATTGAATATGCATAGCTTATTATTATACATACCAAGTCATTGACTTGAAAATTGAATGAAAAAAAAAAAAAAAAAAGAAAATGTCACTAGTGTGAAGAACCAATCGTGCAAGGGCAATTTTTTTTTAGCAGGCAAAACCATTCATCCTCACTAAATGTAACATTGTGTGAGCATAGCATGTATGTATTTTTCATTAGGTTGGGCAGCTACCAGCCTTGTGCAGGATCTCCTCAGGTGGGCCCATTCATGACTGGCCTCACCGAGAGCAACTCACCTGCATGGGCTGTGCAATGATGGAGTGTACATCCAGTGGTAAGTGCACTCAGAAAAGTGGTATCTGCACTCAGAGGTGGTAGCCCATATCTGGGAAAGGTTTGACTAGACACAGGTGGACCTTTTCACCAGTGCCAAATCAACCCATTACAGGATTCAGCAACTAGGCCACCAAGATTGCCATGTCTGAGGGTATGGTCCCTTGGTCTGTATTGCCAACTAAAGACTGTGACCTAGCAGTCCAGAAAACACTTCTGAAAGCAAGAACCCCAGCACACAAGCCTTGTTATGACCTCAAGTGGAAGATGTTTTGCAATTCCTGTTGGCTGGACCGTGTGCATTTGCAGATTCCTAGGATCCTGATTTTCCTTCAGCAACTGCTAGACAGGGGCAAGTTCCCATCACCCAATTACAGCGTGGAATCTCCTCTTTGTCTTCAAGGGTTCTCATGATGAGCCTATGCAGAATTGACTGATCCTTAGACCAACTGCTTATCTTCCATGCAGGAAAGACATGGGAAGGTTCCTTGTATAAGCACAGGCTGGCTGACTGGGTGGTGGATTTCATCACGTTTACTTATAGACCACTGCGAGTATCCAAACACAATGTCCTGGCATGTTTACAGATAGGCAAAAGTATAAAACGGTCCGCTACCTGGGCATTGCCATGCAAATTCTCTAAATTCTACAAAGTCAAAATTTCCTTTCTCATTCACATGAATGTCGCAGCCATCTAAGTTGAGTCCTGTTCCTCATTGCATTGATAGTATACCTTATCCTTTTTAAATCAAATTTTATTGAATGATTTCAAAATTCATTACAAGCAATTACACACATTTTACAATATAGAGATACACATATTTGAGTCGATCAAAACACAAAGGTATACAATTAATGCATATGTGTCTATATATTTACACATATTTGCACAATACTTACATGTCACCAAGACTTCAAATCTTTAAAAGAGTCCATTGATGTCTATTTCTTGTCCTTCTGTCCATTGTCCTTTGTCTTTTCAGTTCACTCACAATCTGTTTTCACAATTTCACAATCGCAGCAGGGATATGGCACTGATGGATAATCATTTTCATCTCGTTTTCCATATTTTATAGTTAATAATACACATAACAAACTAGTAAAAGTCCTTCACGGTTTTTGTAAAAAATTTTTGTCCAAAATTCCATACATTATAATTTTATCATTCAAGTTTATGTCCAATCCTAAATTTCTCACTTTTTGCCATATCTCTGTTGACTGTGGGCTGTGTATTAAAAGATGATCAATAGTTTCATCTTCTTTACCATTGTTAACAGGACATTCTTTTGTGGTTACAAAACATTTAACAACACACCGTACTGCTAACCTATACACTTATTAGCCGCATCACATTCTGAATGTTTTCAGAGATATCCTTTGTGTTATGTTTTTAATACACTGCTCACTTTCAGTTAGTGTAGGATGTTTAAAAATACCCCCATGTTCATGTTCGGTTATTTTTTATAGATACTTTTGTTAGATCAATTAGTTTTAAGTTTTTGTGTTTAAATGTGAAATCTTTGTATATTAATTTGTAAAAGGGCACGTTTTATCTTGTTCTTCAGCTCAGCTCAGTTGGTCTGGTCCCAGACTTTTCCTATCATTGAACTGTAAGATCGCTTCTATAATTTCATCTTCATTAATGGGATCCACTAGATGTTGTAAATTAATGTTTTTTAATGTTGGGAATGCCGCTAAGAAGTCAGTTGTTTTTGCTTTAGATGAAGCATCTTCACATTTTTTTTCTTATTATCTCCCTTCTGTCTTTCTCAGTTTCAACAATATTTCCGGTGTTTTCTCTATTTACGCTATGAGTTTTTAATTGGTTTTATTACATTTTATGGGTTCCCTGTGTAATTTTATCAAGTCCAGCCTGTAGCTAGACATTTAACAAAAATTCATCATTTATTCTGGTTAATTAAGATTTTATTCTATATAAGCAATCGTCATCTTTGACATTTTTATTCTGTCTGGTTTGGAGTTCGACATAGTCTGAGACAAGCTTATTATAACAGTTGTTCTTTTGCTGATTAAGTACTTTACATTTTTGTTTTAATTTGTTTTTTTTGAAAACATCCCACATTTTAGTGCTTGATCTTGTTAAAACCTTTATTTGTTTAATTTATTTGACTTTGGTTAATTCATGAACAACTTCTTTGTTTTTCAGACATGTTGTATTTAGTTTCCAGTAACCTCTCTGCTCGTTTGTGTTTAAGTTTATTCTCACTGAATTGGTTAAACAATTGGATTCTGTTTTATAGTATAAAAGGTTTATCATATTAGTCCTAATGTTATGAAATTTTTCTCTGAAAGTGTACTGAAGTTCACATGTGTCACATACATTCCGTAGAATTTTCCCTTCTCTAGAGATTGTTGTACATCTTGGTTTGGGAATTTATCTTTCTTGTGTGTAGTTGCATTGAATTTGCCACATAAAATGATATTAAAGCCAACACTTAAAACTTTATACAACTTATGAAAAAATTCTAATTTTCCAGCTTTATCAAGGGGAGTATACACATTAACTATTCTTAATTTTTTTTTTCATTTCTACAGTAACATTCAAAAATCAGCAATCTTCCTGGAATAATTTCCCTTGACAATAATTTTTACAAGACCTTTAAAGAAAATACCCACTCCATCAGTGTGATCTTCTCCAATAGATATTATCACATTTCCATTAGTCCACATTTTTTACAGTATCTATATCCATTTTACTTATCAGTCTCAATTCTTGAGCACAGATTATATCACATTTTTTTCATAACAGAACAGAAATTTTATTCTCTATTTTTTTACTGATTGGATCCCTATGTTTTTAGATAACAATACTGAGAGACATTTTGTTTATAAAGAAAAATGAAAAAACATACATATCTGGTAATCATTCTTTTACCTTTTTCAAATGGTCTATTGTAGGTGGAGATGTTCTTTTACACCGTTTGTTTTTTATAGGTTGTGTCACAGTATTTTTAATATATGTAGTGTAAGAAGGTGCATCTATTCAAAGTGCACCTCTATTCAAGTTGCATCCATATTGGATTGTATGTCACTAAGTGAGTGTAACGCTGGGGCATGGTCAAGCTCCGCTTGTGAATAGAGGGCAATACTCATTTTATATCCTGTGGATCTCGCTCGCAGTGAGAAAAGGGAAATGGAGTGATGCTGCTGAGGATGGCTCACATGGATAGCCTAAAGATTGCTGTGAGATTGCTGCAAATGGTACCACACAGATATCCTAAAGGTTGCTGTCGAGGGTCTCACCTGAATAGCCTGGATTGCTCATTAGGGATCTAAGTCTTAATCTATGTCCAGATTTCTGTAAAGCTGCACTGTTACAATGTCCATTATTAAAAGTGATATTTAAATAAAATTGAAAGGAACTGAATTGAAGATTTCTGAGCAAAGCCAGCCAGTGGTGCTGAGCAGCACGACCTTGGGGCAGTAAGGTTGCACGGTGGGTACCATCACCACCTCATACCTCAAGAGTCCCCAGTTCAATCCAGAGTTCGGGTTACTATCTGTATGGAGTTCTGGGTATCCTCTTCAGGTGTCCACATGGACTTTCTCTGAGTTTTCAGGGTTCCTCCCACCTCCTAAAAATGTCAGTAGGTGGATTAATAACACTAAATTGCACATAGGTGTGAATGAATGTCTGATTGTATGTGTGAGCGCATGATGCCCTGCGATGGACCGGCATCCCTTTCAGGGTGTATTCCCACCTCGTGCCCAGTGTTCCTGGAATAGGCTTCAAATTCTTCATGATCCTGACCAGGATAAAATGGTTATTGAATGAATTAATAAATAAACTGTTACTTTGTACAATACCATATAGCTTTTCCATGCCCATACAAGACAGGCTAATAATTTCAATTGAAAAACAAACAAACAAACAAAAAAACACTGCTATTCTAATAGCCAGGAAATTGTTTTTCTTTGTGGCTTTCCAACCTGTGTTTTTTTTTTTATATTATTATTATTATTTTAGTATTATTTCTGTGTTATCCTTATCTGTACTTGGTAATATTTATGAGTGTTTTCTTGCATATGGTGGGACTTTTTCTTTTTGCTGGTTTCTTTGTGGTAGTGTTCTTTTGCTTTGTTGTGGTTCTTTTCTTAAAATTGTTGCCAGCTTTTACAAATATTAATTTGAGAGTATTGAATCCCCTTTGTGAACATTTTTACCGGTAGCCGGTGTGTGTGTGTGTTGGCTACTTTTGGGGTTGCAAATACTAGGCATATTGTTCAGCCTCCTGGCTTATTGGTAACTAATTTTGTGAGTCATTAAAGGACCATTTCATTTTCTTCAGTTATCTCTGTTGGGTTAATTTTTGTATTGTTATTTTGAACTGTGATTTTTTTTTTTTTTTAGTGTTATGGGGTTATGACTAACTTCTCTTTTTTTGTTTAAGAGTTGAGACCCAGGGCAGACGGCTAGCTCCCCATCTTCTCTCCATTGTGGTGGTTGTGTTTCTGGCATGACATGTTGTACATGCATGCTTGATTTCACTTGTGTGCTTGGGTGTGTGAGCTGGATTGGTGCATGTGGTGGTAAAAGACAGGAGGAGGTCGAGTTGGTCGAGTCTAGCCTATCTGCCACTGGTTAGCCTCGACACTGTAGTTTGCTTGTGTGCCCTATTCATGTGCTCAGGCCTGTGGAGTGTGGCCACGTAGTTGTGCTCAGTAAATTGTAACGAATTGTGTTCTTTTTATACTGCAGTGTTAAATAAAGATATTATTTTATGTGTATCCATATCTTTGTGTCTGTTTATTAAACAAAGAACTTGTGTGCCCCCTTCTGGGTGATTGGGTTAATTTCCCTGTACAACAGGGTGGTGTAGTTGGCTATGAGTATATATTTCTAGTGAGGCACTCATCTTTCTCGAGTCCCCCTATGCTTGCCACAAATCTGGCATAGTTAGTAGGATTTATATACATACCTATACACACATTCTAGTGATCAACACACCCACATATGGAAATCTCTGCCACATATGGAATTTTTTTGCTAAAAATTGTTAATTTCTCCTATGTATGGAGACTTTTAGGACACCCTGTAGTAAGTATAAGTTATGCCCAAGGGCTTACTAGTAACTTTATGAGAGTCCTCCGATTTGAATTCAGAACCTTCCAGTCACTATAACAAATACTACTGTTTTGTACTATTTTTTCCAACTAAGCAAAAAGGTTAATGTTTTTCTCTCTGTCTAAGCAAGTTGATTGCTTTTGATATTGCCCAGCTAACCAGATTTAGTCCACTAAATGCATGCTTGATTTAATTTAAAATATGTGCCACAGCAATGGTGCTCATGTTGTTGCATGGCAAATTGCACTGTTTTTTTTTTAAAGGGCTTAAGTGAAGTTTTATGTCATGACCTGTGCCGCTTAATTTTCTCCTAAAACAACATGGTGCATGTGCATTATAATACTGGGTGCGGTAAATCAGCAGTACAGATGTGTGCTTGAATATAGTGCTTGAATTGTTCTCATTTCATGTTTGTCTGCAGAAGTTTATTAAAAATTACCAAATAAAATTTTGATCTTTCAGTCAGTCTTGGACAGTGGTAGACAAAGTACTGAGAAATCAGACTTAAGTGAAGGTATAGATTATGTGTCAAAATCTTACTCAATTAAAAATGTAACTATCCAGCCAAATATGTACTAATGCGAATGTTAAAAAAAAAAAAAATTGCTACTTTTAAACATACTCAAATATTTAAAAGAAAAAAGTAAATGTTTTAACTGATGAAATTAACTAATGTAATGTTTTAATGAGAGAAGTAACTTTTATTACTTATCTAAAACTGTCACAATATGATTTTAGCTTTCAAGCAACTATGCCATTTTGCCAAAAAAACATCATTCAGTCTCTATTAGTTTGTAATTTTTACCATTATACAGAACTGGATTTGCTACCTAGCCAATTATGTCATTCTTGGCATTAGAAAAGAAAACAGGGTAACTTAGTTAAATATGCTTTTTCAAATTAAATGGAGTCCATGCCTTCTGTGGAGGCAAATACGATGCCTCATTTTATAGAAGTCTTTGCTTACTTCAGCATATTGACACCTTTTAATGAGATAGAGCCAAGATGATGATTCTCAAGTTCTATACTGCAGTTTGGTAGTTTATCCATATTCAGAAGCACACTCATAGCTATAGACTTAACTACATTGCGTAGCATGTGAAGGTCACTGCCGATGATGAATTGGCCAATTCTTGAGTCTTTCTACAATGATGAACTTGGTTGGATGCTAAACTGAGCTGTTTGAATGCTAAACTGAGCCCATTCAATTGACGTATAGCATACAGTCATTGGCTGGATGAGAAAAGAAGAGACCTTTGTGATAAAGTATGTTGAAGGTCTAAATAAATGTAAGGAGTAAAAAGTTTTTTTCTTGGAAATATAATTTAAAAAAGTATACAGGTATTCAATTTCAATAATACTCAAGTAAAGAATAAATATGGCAAAATAATACTTAAGTATAGTAATGAAGTACAATTACTCAAGTATTGTCCACCCCTGGTTTGGGTAGGTTACATTTCATATCACTTTTGTTCACATGTAACTTTAACTTCCAACAAAGCAGCAAAAAGGCCATACTCAGGTCCATCTTGAAATAGAAATTAAATAAGTACTGTATGTTGAATATGTATATGGCTCACTGGATGCAGAAACTGCACAATTACAGTAACAGACAACTAAACGGTACAGAAAGACTGAATTGAGAATGAGTTGCTAGTGTTACACTCTAAAAAGGGGAGATGTAAATAAGGGTACTCGGACACGATGCTTCCTCTCAGGCAGCTTCAGCGAGAACGATTTATTTTCAAGATTAGTTACAAAGTTACAGAATTTCAAATTCTGTAATAATGTAACAAAGTTACATAAGTTTTCTAATCTAATTTCTCCTTCTTCCAGGTTTCTTTCACAGGTAAGTAAACAAGTAGGTATAATAACATTTCTCTTTTTTTCTTTAACAGGAAGAATCAAGTATGAGGTAGGTATTCATGAAAGTAGTCTATTAATCAATAAACATAAGCTTAAATTATCAAATATTAAATTATATATTTGCATTGCAAATAAATTGTATCCTATAAAACATTTGCAGCAATGTGTCTCTTCTGTGTTATTTTTCTGTGTTCCTTATCACATTTACACACAATGAGCACACCTTATCTTTAAGACACACATAAACATAATAAAAGTCACCCACACAAACACCAGCAAACTTAATGCTCTAAATGTGTGTCTTGCTGAGCCAAACATAGTCAAACTGCACACAATATGTGCTGTAGCTGTGTTAACCACGTGTCATTCTGGACAAGCCACTGCAAAAACAGAGTTTAGCTAGATGCTCATCAGTATCAATTAACCGTCAAAAGAACTAAATAATGCTTTTAAAACACTCAACTTCAGTCAGTATGCTAACAGAATATTAACAAAACGTTTTAGCAGTCATATACCAAGATTCAAAAACAATAAATGTATGTTTTATACCTTCTCCTTCTTATTCTTCTTCTGGATTTTAATGGTGGTTGGCAAACCAACTTAAAAGGTGCATTCCCGCCACCTACTGGAAACGAGTGTGGAGCGCATGATGGTTGTGAAGGAAAAAAAAAAATTTAACTAGATTCTATTAATCAATCCTGTTTCTTTTAGATAAATGAATAATTCATGATAAATTACTGATTTCTTTGGCACATCTTCTAACAGAACGTGGAGTGATAAATTATTTATTCCCAAAGAGCTTAATGCTTGCATTAATCGTAATCTTGCTCTTTCATATGCCTCACATTCTATGAGTATGTGTTCCATTGCTTTGACCACACTTATCACAGTTTCCTGTTTCATGCTTCCCGATTCTATACAGAGATTGATTTAATGAACAGTGCCCACTACGCATTCTGGAAATTAATACGTCCTCTTTCCTGTTCCCAAACTTTCTTCTTTCTGACCCAACGTTTTCTTGAACGCAATATAAATGTCTACCTTTTATACCACTATCCCACTCCTTTTGCCATATCTTCTTTATTTCATTTGCAATTTTACCTTTTACTTCTGCTTTACTTAATGCTACTTTAACATTGATTTGTAAATGTTTAAAAGCCTGTTTAGCTAGATGGTTAGCCTCTTCATTTCCTTTCACTCCTATGTGAGATGTCGCCCACAAGAAATTTACTATTAGCCCATATTGTCTTATTCTAAATAAACACTGCATCACTTCAATAAACCATATCTTGTCTTGTTTTAGATACACCACTTAACAAACTGGTAAGAGCTGAAAGGGAATCAGAACATATCACTGATTTTGTTGGTTGTACTTCTTCTAACCACTGAAGTGCTAGAAGAATTAATATTATTTCTGCAGTAAATACAGAAATGTGATCAGAAATTCTTTTTGTTATTTTAACTTTGAAGTGGGGTATGTAAACTGCTGCAGCCGTTATTCCGGAGTCTGGATCCTTTGAACCGTCTGTATATATTTGTACTGCATTATAGTACTTTTGATCAATGAATTGTTGCACTATTGAACTGTCTAACTTACTTATTTTGCTTTTCTTCATGCAACCTTTAGATCAACTGAAGGCATAGGGAATAGCCAAGGAGGTATTACTGACATAGCTACAGTAGGGGCAATATTGATGTTACCTAAACCCATATCCTGAGCCTCCTTATTGGCATTCCATCCGAAGCTTATTTTTCTAAACTCATATTCCCAACAATCTTTCAATACTTTCTTAACTGGATGACAATCCAAATGTCCTTTTATATTAATCCAATACCTCATCTTTAATTTTAGCCTTCGGAGTTCTTGCGGCATTTCACCAATCTCTACTTGTATTGCTATTATTGGAGATGATCTAAATGCTCCACAGCATATTCTCAGTGCTAGTGACTGAATTGCCTCAATTTTTAACAGCTGTGTATTGGATGCAGAACTGTACACCATACTGCCATAATCTATAGCTGCTCTTATGAGTGCACAATATATACTTCTAAGAGAATGACGGCAAGCTCCCCATTCAACTCCTGCCAGGCATCTCATCACATTTATTGCCTTTTAACATTTATCTTCTAACTTTTGGATATGCATTCTAAAATTTAATTTTGAATCCATCCACATTCCCAAAAATCTGACTACTGATACTTGTTCTAATTTCTGTCCATACATTTTAGTATTTATCATCGGATTGACTCTTCTTTTTGAAAAACAGATCACCTGAGTCTTTGCTATAGAGAAACGAGAGCCCCACTAGTCGGCCCAGGTTTCTACTCTATTCACTGCAGACTGTATACACTTTCCACATGCTCTACATTGCACCCCCTCTTCCACAGCGCCCTGTCATCTGCATATAAAGATCTCCCTATATCCATTTCTATAGGTTTGAAAATATCATTAATCATTAAATTAAACAGGATAGGACTACTAACACTACCTTGAGGTGTTCCATTCTCTACTGTATATATCTGAGACAGTGCTGAACCCACTCTCACTTGTATGGTTCTTTTAAACAAAAAATTCATAATCCAGTTATACATTCTTCCTTTAATTCCCATTCCCTCTAATTTAATTAAAAGTCCCTCTTTCCACATCATGTCGTATGCTTTTTCTAAATCAAAAAATACTCCTACCAACACTTCTTTATTTACTTGAGCCTTTCTCATTTCAGCTTCCAAACAGATTACCGAGTCCATTGTGCTGCATCCTTTCCGGAAACCACTTTGATAAGGAGAAAAAAGTTTTTCTTTCTCTATTACATATACCAATCTGCTCATAACCATATGCTCCATCAGCTTGCACATATTTGACGTTTGTGGGTCTGTAATTAGTTGGGTGCGTATGATCCTTGCCTGGCTTTGCAATTCGCACTATGACCCCATGTTTCCAGTCAGCTGGTAACTTCCTTGAGTGCCATACCTTATTGAAGAGACTCAGAATAACATTCAATGATGTTTCTGATAGATGTTTTACCATCTCATAACAGATATCATCTCTGCCTGGAGAAGTCTGTTTAACCCCTACTAGCACTTTCTTCAATTCATATAAGGTAAACTCAGAATCCAATGTACACAAACATGGCCCTTTTTCCCTCTGCAAATGGGGGTTCTTACTCAATTTCTCATCCCTATATCTCCTTAATTCATCTGATAAATTTGCATTACTGTGTACTTTAGCAAATGTTCCTGCTAGCATTTCTGCTTTTTCACTGTCTGATACTACTTGTTTGTCATTATACATCAGTACAGGCATGTTTCCACTTCTTTGTATTCCTCGCATCTTTCTTATCATGTTCCATACTTCATTAATTTCAATATCTTCGCCAATATTACTGCAAAATTCTCTCCAGTAATTTCTCTTAGATGTCCGTATAACTCTCCTCATTATGTCTTGTGCTCTTTTATAATTAATAAAATCATTATAGTTAAAGGATCTTCTCACTTTCTTAAGCGCTCCATTTCTCCTTACAATTGCCTCATTACACTCCTCATTCCACCACGGTACTGCTTTCCTCCTGCTACCTGTCGTCTTCTTACCTATTACCGCTTCAGCTGTACTCTGAAGAACTTCACAAATTTTATTATTAAAAACTTCTACATCCTCTGTGAAACTACTAATATGTTCCATTTTATTTTGACATATTTCCTTATACTTATCCCAGTCAGCTGATTTAAACCTCCTTGGCATTTTTTTCCACCACCGTTCGTGCTATATCTACCCCAATTTTACTGATAATGGGAAAATGATCACTACCTATAGTACTTTGTTTTAATACTTTCCAATCACATTTTCCAGCTAAACTTTCAGAAACAAGTGTTAAGTCCAACATTGAGTATTTTCCCTGAGATACATCAATTCTTGTATAACTTCCATCGTTAATGCATACTAATCCTCCCAAGACAAGCATTTCTTCTACGATCCTCCCATTGTAATCCTTATTTATACTCCCCCATAACGTACTGTGAGCATTAAAATCACCGCACCATATTACCTTATGACTACCATTTCCTCCTATATTTTCCAATGTATCCTTGCTTAAGCCATCACACGGATTATAGAAGTTTATTTTTCTAACACTCCGAGATCCTTCCCAAACATCCACCACAACAACCTCTTGTTCCCTACTTACCTCAACTATTCTATATCCAATCCCTTGCTTAACAAAGGTTGCAACCCCACCACCATTTCCTTTATACCTATCTCAACTGTGATATAACCTTGTATTACAAAATTTAGCTGAGGTTTGAGCCATATTTCTTGTTCACAAATAATATCTGGGCTATTTTCATGACTTGAAATAAATTTCTTAAATTCTTGACCATTAGCAATTAAACTTCTTGCATTCCACTGCAAGATAATTATTACCATTATGAACCACCACATGATGTCTGACTGTTTACTGTCTGACTGTTTGCTGTTTGCATCTTTAGCCTTTCGTTTATCATATCAACTGAAACACCCTCTAACTTCAAATACTTTTCTGCAGGTTTGATAATGATTTTAATTCTCTCAGTCCTGCTTTCAGTTTGAGCAGAGCAATTCACCACTTCTGCTGTAAAAGCTACAAATGACACTTTGTCGATAATCTTTTCATTCTCTTTCCCTTGTCCTTCCAGCATTGTGTTTGTTTGTGGTGCTATATTGCTAGTTTCCACTACCTTATGAGTTTCTTTTACTTTCTTCAAAGCCTAGGCATATGATATTCCTTCAGCCACTCTGACATTCTGAACTTTCACTGCGTTTTTCCTCACTATACATCCTCCATATCCTGCACTGTGATCTCCTCCACAATTACAACACTTAGGGTTTACACCTTGCCCACATTTTCTGTACTCACGTTCACCTCCACATCGTGCACATCTCTGTTTGCCTCTGCACACTGCTGCTACATGACCACATTTTTGCAATTTATAACATCTTAGCGGCGGGGGAACATATGGTCTGACAGTGTAACTCACAAATCCTAAATAAACTCTCTCAGGCAATCTATTCTCTCAAAATTGATCACTACTGAGAGGCTGTCAGTCTTTTCATTATTCCTAATGCACTTAAGCCTTGTGACATCATTCACTGCTGCTCCAGTTATATTACTTTTAATATTGGCAACTGGGACATCAGTTGGAATCCCTGTTATCACACCCCTGATCCAATTCTTTCTTTCTGGAATTGAGCATTCAACTTTATATCCGACGAGTTTTAATTCCCAGTGTCATTTTTTGTTGCCTACTATCTTTACAAAACAGCATTAATTTGCCATCCCTCAGTGTTTTAATGCTTTCAATCATCCCTACAGCTTCGTTAATTGTTTTTGTCAGTTTCAAAGGATTAATGGCAGTAACATCAAGAGTTTGAAACAAATTTCAGCAGTACCTTATATTCCTCTTTCCTCCTTCTTGCCTGTTGTTTTCCCTTTTCACTGTCTGATTCTGATACTTGTCCCCGACTTCTTTTCCAATTTCTTACTTTTTTCCATTCGTTACTAGCATGGCCGCCACTATCTGAATAAACCATCTCATCCTCCATTTCCAGATCACTTCCGGAGTCTACGCCACTTCCTACTATCAGTGCTGCAGTCACAATCCAGCTGTCACCAACCGCCCCTGTCCACGATAACCCAGTGCCTCAGTTCCTCAGAGGCCATGTTTTATACCTGAAAAGGGGAGATGTAAATAAGGGAACTCGCACACGATGCTTCCTCTCAGGCAGCTTCAGTGAGAATGACGCATCGTGGCGAGAGCGCCCCCTTCTGGACTTTGCAGGCATGACTAATCAATCACAGATTTCACTTCTCAAAGGATCAACAAGTCGATCATGGATTAACTCTGGATTAATTTTTTTAACTTTTATTTTTTCATATTAACTGTTTTTAAACATTTTAATCTCTCATGCAGGACTTTTACATTTTAATCCTTTTTAACCATTTTAACCTCTTTTTCCACAGGACTTCCATGTCCATAGGACATTTTTACATTTATAGCCATGAACTATTATTACTGAATTTTCCTTTGTCTGTTTTTAATGACATTTTAAATGACTGTTTTAAATACTTAATAACTTACATATTTACAGCACTGACAAACAGCTTCCTGATAACAATCATTCTATCACACACTCCCCTGCAAAACTAGATGTCGTCCCGACATCACTATGCTTATGGACCCAACCTGGCGGGTTCTAGTTGTCTTAACTGTGTTTTGAGAGTGATCGCAAAGCACTGACTGTTCTTAGCATGACGATAAATGTAGATAACACATACCTTTACATTATTCCACTAAATCTAGTGATTTTTCCAATTTAACAGTCTATTTCTATGCTTGACAGTTCATCTCTATTTTATGTCTAGTATCCCTACATGAATAAGGGTTGGTAAACTTGGAATGGACTTGCCCACACTGTCACTGGCTGGACCTCTCTGTAAGGCATGGGCTGATACTGGTAAAATATTTCATGTGCTTGCGCTGTAGTACAGCATGTTGGAGTTCCAAGTTGGTCATAGGTAAAGGTCTTAGGAGCTCGCCTTTCTCTCCTTGGTAAGCCTTATCTTTGCTCTTTGACTTCACCTGAATCTGGACACGGGTGTATGGGAATCTCATCCAGTGAATCTTCAACTGGTTGCACGTCCTCACCCTGATTATCCTCTTCTTGCAGCACATTTTTAGACTGCATCTCAGGCTCATTTGTGTTCATTAAGGGCCTTGCTTCAACCACTTGCCCGTCAGTGCTCAACACAGGTGTCTCTTGACCAATATCCTCTTGTGTGTCGGCACGCTCAACGTTCCAATCTGTGATGGGCATTTGAGGCTGTGCTGTTGGCTGGTAAAAGTACCCGCATTCCTCTTCGTCCGCTTCCTCTTCTTGATCTGTTTTCTGCAGCTGTCTCAGTCACCCCTTTCTTTTGCTTGGACGCTGCTCTCGGTTGGATTTCCAAAGGTAAGTGATCACACGGTAGTAGCAGGTTACGATGCATGATCCTCGACCTTCCTCTACCCTGCTCGGGTTTGACCTCATATACTGGGATGTCTTCCCCAAACTGGTGGATCACAACATGGTTTGTTTCTTCCCAGTGATTGCGAAGCTTTCCAGTACCTTCCCTGGGCGCCGGGGTACAACGGTGAGCTTCTCACCTTTCCATCATAGTGTTTTTTGCCTCTTGTCTCCTGTACATGCTTCCTGCATTTCTTTTTCCCATTTTTCCATGTATGTTTGATGGTCAGTTTTTCCCGTCTTAGAGGTGAGGCCAAACAGGAGATCAATAGGTAACCTTGGGGACCTTCCGAATAACAGGTATAAAGAGAAACCTGTTACTTCACATCTTGTGCAGTTATATGCATAGATCAACTTGTTCAAGGATTCTTTCCAGTTCGTCTTCTGTTTATCGCTAAGTGTTTTTAGCATTTGCAGCAATGTCCGATTAAAGCATTCGACTTGCCCATTCCCTTGCGGGTGGTAGGGTGTTGTTCGCAACCTTGATCGTGGTGTAATCAGGTTGGCAATCCAAACTTCAAGGCATAATCATTGAATATGTGATCAGCGACTGTTTTGGCAGACTTTGAGGTGGTGGCACAAGCCTGCACAAAACGGGTAAAGTGATCAACGATTACCAATATGTACTTGTACCCACCACTACACTTGTCCAAATGGAGAAAATCGATTGATGCTAGTTCAAATGGTTGCGTGGTGACAATACCGGACAAAGGTGCTCGAATTTCTTTGCATGGTTCTTTTGTTTCAAGCAGGCACATGTTCTGGCCACATAAAGTTCAATTTCTTTTTGCATGTAAGGCCAAAAGAATCTATCCTGATCCGTAATGTTGTTCGATCAATGCCCTGATGGCCGATTTCATCATACAACTCTTTCAATACCATGGACTTGTACCTCTCTGGCAAGAACAGCTTTGTTCTGTTTGCTGTTCTCCTGCGGAGAATGCCATCCTGATCAATGTGGAGACTTTCCCACTCACCCAGTAGACACATGCTTTGCATACTGAAGGTACGGAGTTCATGTCCTGATTTGCACTGCATTGCAGGACCAATGTTTTTTCATCTTGTTGTGCTTGTTGAATCTCAACAGCTGAGAATGGTTTGTGTGTCTCTCCACTCACTTCTGTACATCTGAGAGAGGTAAGTACTGGGCAGACCCACGGTGAGCTGGAGTCTTGGGTCTCAACAGCTTGGGTTGTCTCTGCCACAGTCTGATGCCAACTTGTCAAAGTCAAAGTCAACTTTATTGTCAATTCTGCTATATGTACAGGACAACCAGAGGATTGAAATTTCATTTCTCTCAGACCCATGGTGTGAGAAACCAACATAACAAGACAAGTAAGTAAAATAAAATAAAATAAAATATGTACACTATAGACATTCACAGCACATGTGAGTGTGTAGATATTTATATTTTAGTGCAAAATAAGAGAGAGCAGCAGTTGTGGAATTGGACCTGGTTACACTGTAGTGCAACAGAGAGAGCAGCAGTAGTAAAAGTGGCTTGTGCATTTGTGTGATTTGGGGTGTGTGTGTGTGTGTGTGTGTGTGTGCGCAGTTACAGTTCGGTGACTCTTAAGGCAGAGGGCAGAGAGGGGAGAGAGTTCAGCTTTCTGACAGCCTGGTGGCTGAAGCTGTTCTTCAGTCTTGTGGTTCAGGCCTGGAGGCTGAGAAATTTCCCCCCCGATGGCAGAAGACTAAAGAGGCCTTGCAAGGGGTGGGTGGGGTCCCCCGCTATGCTGAGTGCTTTCCGGGTTAATTGGGTGTTGTAAATGTCTGTGAGGGGAGGTAATGTGGCACTGATGATTTTTCCTCTGCATTCATTATGCATTGCAGTGTCTTCTGGTTTTGAGCAGTGCTGTTCCCAAACCACACAGTGATGCAGCTGGTCAGGATACTTTCAATGGTGCCACGGTAAAATGAGTACGTGATGGGTGTCGGGACTCTGGCTATTCTCAGTTTCCCAGAAACTTGGTGCTGCTCACCCTCTCCACAACAGCACTGTTGATGATCAGAGGAGGGTGCTGGGTGTGTTCTCTCCGAAAGTCGACAACAATCTCCTTTGTCTTCTCTATGTTTAGAGAGAGATTATTATTGGTGCACCATATGGCCAGTTGTTGCACCTCATTTCTGCAGTTTCTCTCATCATTGTTGCTGATGAGACCTACCACTGTTGTATCGTCCACAAACACATCCTTGTGGTGCCCCTGTGTTCAATGTAATAGTGCTGGATGTGTTGTTGCCAACCCGAACTGCCTCTGGTCTTCCGGTGAGAAAGTCCAGCAGCCAATTGCACAGGGAGGTGTTGATGCCAAGCCGGTCCAGTTTCTGTATTAACTGCTGTGGGATGATGGTGTTAAATGCAGAACTGAAATCCAGAAACAGCATTCTCACATAAGCGTCTTTTGTTTCCAAGTGAGAGAGGGCTGAGTGGAGAGCAGTGGAGATTGCATCATCGGTGGACCGGTTGGCCTGATATGCGAACTGGAAGGGGTCAAGAGAGGGGGGGATGATGGCTTTGATGTGTTGCATGACTATCCGCTCAAAGCACTTCATGACAATGGGAGTCAGAGCAACAGGACGGTAGTCATTAAAGCTGGATGGGGATGGCTTCTTAGGGACTGGTATAATTGTGGTAGTTTTGAAGCATGTGGGGACAACAGCCTGGCTCAGGGAGATGTTGAAGATGTCTGTGAAGACATCTTTGAGCTCTTCTGCACAGTCCTTCAGCATCCAACCCGGTATGTTGTCTGGACCAGCTGCTTTCTGGGCGTTGATCTTAGAGAAGGATCTCTTCACGCTGGCTGGAGAAATACACAGAACCTGGTCGTCAAGAGAAGGTGGAGTCTTTTGTGCAGGCGTGGTGTTGTGTGCTTCAAAACGTGCAAAGAAATTATTGAGTTCATTTAGCAGAGAGATGTCATTGTCGCAGGTCTGTGGTGGGGGTTTGTAGTCAGTGATGGTTTGGATTCCCTGCCATAGGCTCCTTGTGTCCCTGCTGTCTTTAAAGTTGTGGGTTATCCTCCTGGCGTATTGCCTTTTGGCCTTTTTGATGCCACGGGACAGGTTGGCCCTAGCTGCTCTCAGGTCGTCGTCATCGCCGGCCCTAAAGGCAGCATTTCGTGCCATCAGCAGGTTATGGACCTCTCCTCTCAGCCATGGCTTCTGATTTGCTCGGGTGGTGATGGTCCTGGTTACAGTTACATCAACAATGCATTTGGTGATGTAGGCAGTGACTGTCTCAGTATATTCCTGAATGTCAGTGTGCTGGTTGTAGGTGTTCAGTAGACTGACTCATTATATCCTCAATATTTACAGGCATTCTTGACAGACTGTCAGCGTCCACGTTTTCCTTGCCTGGACAGTATTGGATGGTAAAATGAAAATCTGCAAGCTCTGCTACCCATCTGCATCAAGCTGCGTTGAGCTTGGCACTTGACAGAACGTATGTAAGTGGATTATTATCACTAAACACTGTGAACATAGGCGCATAATACAGGTAATCTCAGAATTTTTCTGTGAGTGCCCACTTTAAGGCAAGAAATTCCAATTTCCCTGAATGGAGATGGTAATTCTGTTCAGCGGCAGTCAGTGTTCGGGAACCATAGGCTATCACGCGGAGCTTATACTGTTGTTAGTAAAGAACTGCCCAGAGGCCTCTATTTGAGGCATCTGTGTGGAGGATAAATGGCTGTGAGAAATCTGGGAACCCGAGGACTGGTGGCTCAACCAGACAGTCTTTATTAGCCTCTCCAGAATGCACTGATGTTCCTCAGTCCACACAACTGGTTGGTGTGATGGCACTCCTTTTCTATTCCCTTTCTATGTAACTCATCTTGTGTTTATCTTGTTTTGCTGTGTATCATTTTCTTCTATCCTCCCTTTCAGCAGGTCATAAAGTGGCCCCGCAGGGGGCACTAGTGAGCATACAATGGAGTAAGACATGTGAAACTTAGCTCCTGCCTGGCTTCTTATTAAATTATTATTTTACAGCGCATTTTTGGCTAAATTACTGTGGACACTTTTGTTACTATCCGCGGGACCTTTTGAGCAATCGGTATTTGTGTTGGTCACTTCAATGGCGACTAAGCTGCGCAAATACAAATATAGCGGCCCTGCAAACACTAGGCCGGAGAAATCCCAGACTCAAACTTCTCCAGATCACAGCGATTCACCTCCCATTTCGCAGTTAGAACCGGTTTCGGGCACAGAGGATCTGAAAGAAGATATTCTAGCCTCTCTGAGAGAGGATATCTCGGTTGTTATCAGGGCGGAACTGAAAAATGCTCTTTCTGAAGACTTTAATTTTCTTAAGAGCGAGCTAAAGGAAGTGAAGTCTGAAATCTCAAACAACACGGCAGCGATCCGTTCTGAAATGGATAAAATGAAGGCTACTATCAGCGATGTGGAGGAAGGACTATCAATATGGTCGGACGAGATCACGTCACTGCAGGCGATAGTTGCAAAACTTAAAACGCAGCTGACAAACCTGAAGGAAAAGAACAAAGACTTTGAAGGAAGGATGCGTAGATGTAACATACGCATTGTGGGGGTCCCAGAGGAGACCGGTTCGAGCTCTACCATTGCAGTCTCTAAACTATTGAAGGACGTTTTAAACCTAGAGAAGTCTAATCGGCCGTGCACACAGAGGTCTAACACAGAGAAAGCCTAATGGAAAGCCCCGGGTGACTGTCGCTAAACTCCACTATTACCAAGACCATGTTGAAGTTCTCCGCCGAGCCCGAGAGCAAGGTCCACTTCGGTATAAAGGAGAGCCGTTAGCCATCTTTCCAGACTTACTGTCAGAAACTTACTCCGAGGCCGACGTGATGTTCGATATGGGATCATGTTTCCAGCTCGACTCAGAATCTCTTACAAGGGAGACAGCAAGGAATTTCTGGATCTGGAGAAGGCACTGGCCTACGTGAAGTCTACGATCCAAGATGTGGAAACAGCAAAGTGAATCCTCCATATTGTTCAACTTTTTTGTTGGTCTTTGCTTTTTTTCTTACTATGGCAGAAGTCATCCCGCTAAGGTTATTCAATTCAATTCAATTTTTTTTCAATTCAATTTTATTTGTATAGCGCTTTTAACAATGAACATTGTCTCAAAGCAGCTTTACAGAACATAAGAAACAAAAAGCATGCAAACAGAAACAAAAGCATGCAAACAGTCCTAGATGTTAGACAGAATTATCCCTAGTGAGCAAGCCTGAGGCGACTGAGGCGACTGTGGCAAGGAAAAACTCCCTTAGATGATATGAAGAAGAAAACTTGAGAGGAACCAGACTCAAAAGGGAACCCATCCTCATTTGGGTGACACTGGAGAGTGTGATATGAACAATGTCCTTTCTGTATTTATTTATAGTCATGTAGGTTGTTGTCTTCCTCAAAGTCCTCAATGTCCACATAGGGGTGGCAGCGTTGCTTTGAACACCCAAATTCTCACGAGGCAGAAACTGGCTGGAGCAGGTCCATCTCTGGATGCCTCAGGATCCTCGTAGGGTTGGCGTCGTCTACTGGAGCTGGCACAATCTCTATGTGCCTCGGGGATGGGTAGAAGAAGGGAAACAAGTGGAAAAGGAATTAGCGTAGCTGCTGTTCAAATATTAGTAAGCCCTAAGTCATAATTTGCAATTAATCAGATGTACTGAAGTACAAGGTTATGGTGTGTGTTAAGTGTATGCCTGGCTAAAGATATATGTCTTTAATCTACGTTTGAACTGGGAGACTGTGACTGAGCCCCGAACACTGTCAGGAAGGCTATTCCAAAGTTTAGGAGCTAAATACCAAAACGCTCTACCTCCTTTTGTAGACTTTGATATTCTGGGAACTACCAGAAGCCCGGAATTTTGAGATCTTAAGGAGTGTGGTGGATTGTGAAGTGTTAGAAGACTGGCTAGATACGTGGGAGCTAAACCATTTAGAGCCTTGTACGTAAGTAGTGCTAGTTTGTAATCAATTCTAAACTTAACAGGTAGCCAGTGCAGGGATGATAATATTGGGGTTATGTGATCATCTTTTCTTGACCTAGTAAGAACTCTGGCGGCTGCATTCTGGACTAACTGTAGCTTGTTTATTGAAGATGCAGGACAACCACCTAGCAATGTATTACAATAGTCCAGTCTGGAGGTCATGAATGCATGAACTAGCTTTTCTGCATCAGATACAGATAAAATGTTCCTAGGCTTGGCAATGTTTCTAAGGTGGAAGAAGGCTGTTTTAGTAATATTGGAAATATGATTTTCAAAAGACAAGCTGCTGTCTAATATTACGCCCAGGTCTTTCACTGTCGAGCTAGTAGTAATAGTACATCCTTCTAAATGCAAGTTGAATTGAGAGAGCTTTTGTGTACTGTTTTTGGACCAATAAGTAATATTTCTGTCTTATCAGGATTTAATAACAGAAAATTATCAGTCATCCAATGTTTTATATCTTTAACACACTCAGTTAATCTAGACAATTTATTTATTTCATCTGGTTTTGATGAGATGTGTAACTGGGTATTGTCAGCATAACAATGGAAACTAATCCCATGTCTTCTAATGATGTTACCCAAGGGAAGCATGTAAACTGAGAACAGCAGAGGTCCTAAAACTGATCCTTGTGGAACCCCATATTTCACTGGCATTACACTGGATAGTTCTCCATTTAAATCTACAAAATGGTATCGATCAGACAGGTAGGATCTAAACCATTTTAATGCCTGTCCCTGAATACCTATGTGATTTTGTAAGCGATCTACGAGAATGTTATGATCTATAGTGTCGAATGCAGCACTAAGATCAAGTAGGACTAATATTGAGATGCAGCCTTGGTCCGAAGTCATTTGTGATTTTTACTAGCGCAGTTTCTGTGCTATGATGGGGCCTGAAACCTGACTGAAATTCTTCAAGTTATGAGACTCTTTCCATTTTATTGCCCTGATGTATATATTTTGGTTTTACTTTAAAGAATTATCAATATGTATCTTAACCACTCATTTCAGTTTGATAGTTAAAAGAGTCATCAGGACTTCTGTGTTTAATTATATGGCAGTGTTCCGTCGTAGTGGCGCGGTGTTTTTGAGTGTATTTATATTTCACTTATGACGTCCTACTGATGATGCTGACTGTCACAATAATGTCAAGCGCTTTACTTTATTACTACTACTATTATAAATTATTTTATTTTCACTCTTATCGTTGTTCTTTTTTTTCTATGACTAAGAGGCTGGGCGGAGGCTGGTATGTTGGACACTAAAGTGGCTCTCCCTTGCCATAATTTAATGTATGGCATTATCTTGCAGTGCACATTACATCCACCATGATCGTTTAGGTGTCTGGGGTTGGGGACCTACCAGACATATTTTGTTCGTATGGCTTATCTTTTTCTTTGTTTATTTTAAATATCATTATCTTAATTTATGGGGCTGCTTTCTCAATGTCTCACCCAAGTTTCCTTATGGCTTGCACTAGCTTAATGGGAAAGATAGGGTGCATGGTTAATTTTGTTAGCTGGAATGTTAAATCTTTGAATCAACCTGTGAAATGGAAAAGTGTACCCTTACACCTTGACCATCTAAAAGCAGACATAGTATTTCTTCAGGAGACTCGTCTCCAAGTGATGGACCAGATTAGATTAACAGGAGGATGGATAGGGCAAACATTTCATTCAAGTTTTAATTCCAAAGCCACGGGGGCAGCAATTATAATACGTAAGAATGTACCATTTGTAATGTCTAGTATAGACTCAGATCCCACAGGGCGATATATCATTGTGATGGGGAGACTGTATGGGCTCCCCATTATTTTAATGAACATTTATGCTCAGGCTTTCTCCCGAATTTCCAGTATAGACAAAGTTCCTTTCTACAAAGTTAGATCGCAGTTCATCTAGAACGTCCACTGAATCCAAATCATCTCAAACAATTAATCTCTTCCTACAGACATATGGTTTAACTGATATTTGGCGGTTCCGAAACCCTACTTCTAGGGGTTATTTCCTTTTTTTCTTCGGTTCATAACGGTTCATAATCGGCACTCTTTTTTTTAATGTTAGGCGCCTTTTAAATATTTTGTATAGTCCATCTCCACCCGACATACCAGCTCAACGCTGAAAAGGCCTTTGATCAGGTAGAGTGGTACTATCTTTTCCGCACACTAGAAAAATTTGGATTTTATATCATGGATCCTTTATTCCCCAATGGCAGCGGTTCGCACCAATAATAATCGGTCTGCCTTGTTTGGTTTGCAAAGAGGCACCAGACAGGGCTGCCCGCTGTCCCCGATTCTGTTTGCCATTGCAATCGAGCCACTAGCCATAGCTATACAGCAAGATAATACTATTAAAGGAATTCGTAGAGGGGATATAGAGTGTAAAATTTCGCTTTATGCTGACGATTTGCTGTTGTATTTGTCAGAACCATTGCGTGGTCTCCCTAAATTATTGAATATATTAGAAAGATTTAATAAGATATCTGGCTACAAAATACATCTTCATAAAAGTGAGTTAATGCCAATTAATGAAGTTGCCACACTTATTCCTTTCAATTCGATTACTTTAAAAGTTACTAGGAAAAAAATTAAATATTTGGGAATCTGGGCTACGCATAATTATAAGTACCTTTACAAAGCTAACTTCTTGCCTTTAATAGATGGTTTGAAACAAGATATTAAACACTGGGGTTTGCTGCCTCTCTCTCTGAGTGGAAGAATTAATATTATCAAGATGAATGTATTGCCTAGGTACCTATATGTGTTTCAAAATATTCCTATTTTTTGGACTAAATATTTCTTCAACTCCATAAATAATGGAGTTCATAGATGGAATCTTTTCCATAGATCATCATTTATTTGGAGTAATAAAACTCCTCGGATTCGGAAAAGTATTTTACAACAGCCTCATACCCTAGGCGGCCTGGCACTTCCCAATTTTATATTTTACTATTTTATAGTAAAATTTGTATTTTACTCCTCTAATCCTGTGGTGACACAATCTCTAAGAATATGGAATCAATTTAGAAAATCGTTTGCCCTTTGCAGCCTCTCCTTATGCGCTCCATTAAGTAAAAACCACATGTTTACTCCTTCAATAATAGATAAAGCCTTTGATATCTGGGTAAAGAATGGGATACATACATTACAAAATCTCTTTATAGATAACAATTTTGCACCCTTTGACAAGCTGGTTAATAGATTTAAGATTCCCAGGTCCCATTTTTTTAGATATCTGCAAGTGCGAAATTTTTTGGTTTCACATACTGGTTGTTTTCCTTTGTATCCCCCTACATCTTTATTAGATTCTATTTTTAAGCTAAGAAAGGACCTAAAACAAATTATAGGTAAAATTTATAACCTCCTCAATCAGCATAGCCTGACCAATTTAGATAATTTAAAGAGTGAATGGGAGGAAGATTTGAATGAACAAATTTCTGATGTAACTTGGCAAAAAAATTCTTAAACAGATTTACTCATCATCTATATGTCAGCGCCATGTGGTTGTACAATTTAAGGTTGTACATCGGCTTCGCTGGTCAAAGGTTAGGTTATCTAAAATTAGACCAGAGCTAGATCCCATTTGCGATAGGTGCAGGCAAGCACCTGCAAGCCTTTTACATATGTTCTGGACATGCCCATGATAGAAATGACAATAGCTCCTTTTATAGCTATATTTGGTGTCACTGCACAGAACATGCACCTAAGCAGTTATAACGGTAAATTGTTGGCCTTTTGTGCACTACTTGCCAGAAGATTAATACTGTTTAAATGGAAAGAACCCCTTCCTCCGACTTTCTTTCACTGGTTTAGAGAGATCATGCAATATCTTAAACTAGACTCTTTCCAGGGGTCTACCCAGAGATTTTATGCAATCTGGCAACCCTTCCTGTCATTTGTTGAAAAATATGAAATAGAAAATACAGTCCCAAAAAATGTATAGGGTTTTTTTTTCTTTGTGCTTAATCATCTGCTTTCTCGTTGTACATATTAATGTTGATTGTTATTATCGGAATTACTCCTTCTGTTTATTTGTATTTATTTATTTATTTTCTCTTTGCTTCTTGTCTTTGTTTAATGTAGTTCTTATCTATGTCTGATGGGTAGAGGGATGGGTCATGCTGGTGTTCTGACTGTATATATTGTACTATTCTGGTCTCTTTTGACTTTCTTTGCATATGATAAAATTTTGAATAAACAGACCTAAATAAAATGGCCCCGCAATACGGGAGAAATCCTTTATACTTTTTTTATAATACATTTTTTTTTTAGAATTTTTATAATTATATTATTGCCTGTAATAACAAGCCTATGATAGCTCGTAGCTCCCCTATGTTGCTTGGTCTCTTATCTTTCAAGGCTCGTACAGCGATGGTGTCAGCTGGATCGATTTTGCTACCTTCGGCTGAAACGATCCTTCCCAGATAGCGGACCTCACATTTGAATAGCTCGCACTTGCTGGGTTTAAATTTGATCCTGTACCATCTTAGCAGCTGGAGCACTCTCCTGATGTGGCTTACATGATCCTCGAATGACTGACTGTACACTAGTGTATCATCCAGGTAGGGCACGCAGATGTTGTCTTGCACATCCTCCAGACACTCCTCCATACACTCCTCCATACAGCGCTGGAAGGCTGCGGGTACATTCATTAGCCCGAATGGGATCCTTATCCATTCACAGAGGCCCCACAGAGTCACAAATGCAGTCAAAGGCCTACTGTCTTCATCCACAAAGCCCTGATGGTAGGCCTTTCCTTTGTCTAATAATGAGAACCATAGGTGGCCGCCAAGACTGTCAAGGATGTCCTGTACCCGAGGGATTGGTTGCCTATCAGCGTGGGTCTTTTTGTTTAGTTCTCGGTAGTCTATGCAAAGATGTAGGCTGCCATCCTTCTTTCTTACACAGACAATTGGGGAGGCATAAGATGAGTTGGATTTCTTCACCCATCTTTGCGCAATGAGGTTGTGCAGGTAGTCTTTCATCTCTTTATATAGTGGCTTCGGTACTGACAGGTAAGTACACGTAACAGGATCCATGTCTTTCAATGATATGCTCAACTTCAACTTTTCAATACATCTAATGTAGTCATCTGATTTGGAAAAGGAGGAGCATTCTTCACAAAGCATGTCCTGCACCACTACTCTTTCAGGTTCACTGAGATGGCTCAGGTCTATTGGTGGATGCCATGAAGTGTAACTTGCTCACTCTGCGTTCACTTGGTTCACTAATACTTGGGGTGAAGTGTTAGGTTTCTCCAAGATAGTGGCTGGATACACAGCTTGGGCTTGCTGTAAGGTGCCCACAACAGTTTTTCCTGACAGCTTGATGTCATGCTCAGTTGGGTTTTGAACATCAAGAACAACGTAAGGGGAAACACCACGTCTGAGCTTCACCAACGTCTCACAAAACTCAAGACCTTCGGCCCACTGAGGATTTATGTTGGGCTCAAAGAGAAGTGTTGTGTCTTTCTTCAGTGGCCATGTTTGCACCTTACAGTCAATCTGAACAGCGGTGTGTTTGGGCACAATGACTTTCTCTTTTGTTGTTTTCACAACGTAGTCACATGACTGTTCAGTAGTCACCAGATCAATGAAGGCTGTGACATTCGTTCTCCCGAGGCTGGGGAAAGCCACTCTCAATGTCTCATGCAACTGCTCTCTTCTTGTCTCTTCCAGTTGTTCTGTAATGCAGGATTTTATAATTTGCTCAATGACATTAAAACCTAGGATGGGCTGTGAGAGATGCCGACCTTTGATCATGAGCATGGGGACAACAAGTTCTTGGATGTCAGGTCCCTCTGCAGCTAATCCAAAAGTGACCTCAATGAAACCCTTGTAAGGCATGCTCTGCCCGTTAGCAGCTGTGACTTGAAGATTACTGGGTGCATCAAGTAACTCTGAGACATCTCTTAATTTCTCATGTGGTAAATGTTTCTTTTTCCACTTTTCACTTACAATGCTCAAGTTCTGTGGCCTTGTATGTAGCACTCAATGATCGTTTTCCTACCAGAGCAACGACATGACATTGGCTGTCCTTTTTCTTGCTGCTAATGTTATTTGTCTTTGTGTGAGAACATTGGTTGGCTTGTGGGTTGGTGCTCTGGTTACACTATTTTTTTATGTTGTGGCCAATGTTTAATTTGACAGGTTTTAGAACAGTAAATGTCTATTTTACAAGACGCACATCTTCTGAGCCTTTGGTCTTTCCCAGTGACATCACAGTAGGAGCAATGCTGTTGGGACACTTTGCTATCGCTGGTTACTCCCTGTCCCGTGGGGTAATCCTGTTCCATTTAAAGGACCCCTCTTGTCTTGTCTAGTTCCTCTCACCCTGCAACCTGCGAGAAAGTGCTCACTGTTACCGCATCTGTAGCAATGGGTGCAATATTCACTTCCACCTTGTTGGCAGCCAAAACATTTTCTCAGGTGTGCATGACTTGGGGCAGGATAATGGTGCGGAGGCGCGAACCTCTGTTGGTATGGAGCTCTATCTCCTCTTCGTCCTGGTCCTGGGGGAGGCCAGCAGTTTTGGGGTGGATAATGGGACTGAGGAGGGAGCATGCATTCCTGCACTTCAGGTGAGGCCAGATATTGTGTCTATACTGGATTAGACTGTTTAATTGACTCTCTGATCTGTTTGTTTGTTGCAAGTATGGCTGGAGGTCACTTCTAATGCATTTAGCAGGCCTGTCGGAACAGTATGAAGAAACCTGCTCTGTACAAGGACGGGATCATATTTCAGACCAGATTCTGCTTCCCGTGAGGCAAACAGTATTTTCTGTCTCAAATCTAGGGCACGGATAAGGAAGTTCTGTGTTGTTTCCTTATTACATTGGACCACTGAGGTGAGTTGTTTGTACAGTTCTGTTGCACCCTTTTCTTGGAAATGGGACCTCAAAAATCCTCCTCAAGGTAGGTAAGGTGAGGTTGGTTTTGCCTTCCAGGTAACTGCATAGTTGTAAGCCTGGTGATATTGCCCTTATCACTGCATCAACTATTTCTTTTTCAGGAAATCCCTTGCTAATGCCTTGCTCAATTTGATGTGCAAGAATGGAGAAACTAAGTTTATCCTTTTGGCCTGGCTCACCAATCTGGGCTGAGATTTTGAATTCTCTGCTCCACTGTAGTGAGAGACAGGGTTGGGGGGTCTGTTGAGCAGTGACATCAACCTGTTTAGTGCTATTACCATCTCCACTAACTGAAGTTTTAGCCCCACTAGCTTGGTTTGGCTTCTCTTGTAGCGTTGGTGCTAATGCTGCTTGTAGTATTACTATCTCTTTTTTCAAACACTCTGATTCTGATGGCTGAACAACCTCCTCTTGCACCAAATCTGTCTGTTCTGGCTCTGAAGCTACTTGTTCTACTGCACTACTTTGTGCACCCTGTTGCAACTCAACCATTTTATCTTTCAACATCAGTAGCTCTGTCATACCTCCATCCTCAATCTCACTCAACTCTTCTCTCTCTAGATAGCTTATGACATATAAGATGAGGGAGGAGCGGCTTTTGCCGAACACCTTTTCAAGCTTTAAACCAGCAATAGACAGGAAATCACAGACTTCAATCAAAACATTTCATGTCAATGTGTACAGAGCACCACAAACTTCTAGTTTCAAGTCCTCTAGCTCTGAAGATTCCATTTCAGTCTCTGACCTGTGAACAATGGCAGCAAGATGCAGAACCTTCCCTTTGCAAAACAGATGACACAGCTCTCTTGGCACCAGCGGTTGACCTCAGATTGCATGCAAGTCTCTCCACGCTCTTGTTCACCCAGGCTGAAATCTATCTAGGACAGCTGGCCCTAGTCACCTTCATCCCAGCAGTGCCTCCAAGATGTTACACCCTGAAAAGGGGAGATGTAAATAAGGGTATTCGGACACGATGCTTCCTGTCAGGCAGCTTCAGCGTGAACGATTTATTTTCAGGATTAGTTACAAAGTTACAGAATTTCTTTAAATGTAAAATATTACAACACCAATATGCATTTTCTTTATATTATAAACTCAATTTTCTAATCTAATTTCTTCTTCTCCCGGATTTCCTTCACAGGTAAGTAAACAAGTAGGTATAATAACATTTCTCTTTTTTTCTTTAACAGGAAGAATCAAGTATGAGGTAGGTATTCATGAAAATAGTCTATAAATCATTAAACATAAGCTTAAATTATCAAACTCTAATGCACTGCAAATAAAATCTATCCTATAAAACATTTCCAGCAATGTGTCTCTTCTATGTGCTATTTTCTGTGTTCCTTATCACATTTACACACAATGAGCACACTTTATCTTTAAAACACACATAAACATAATAAAAGTCACCCACACAAACACTAGCAAACTTAATGCTCTAAATGTGTGTCTTGCTGAGCCAAACATAGTCAAACTGCACACAATATGTGCTGTAGCTGTGTTAACCACGTGTCATTCTGGACAAGCCACTGCAAAAACAGAGTTTAGCTAGATGCTCATCAGTATCAATTAACCGTCAAAAGAACTAAATAATGCTTTTAAAACACTCAACTTCAGTCAGTATGCTAACGGAATACTAACAAAACGTTTTAGCAGTCATATACCAAGATTCAAAAGAATAAATGCATTTTAGATATATTCAATTTTATACCTGAAAAGGGGAGATGTAAATAAGGGAACTCGAACACGATGCTTCCTCTCAAGCAGCTTCAGCGAGAACGAAGCATCGCAGCGAGAGCGCCCCCTTCCGGACTTTGCAGGCATGACTAATCAATCACAGATTTCACTTCTCAAAAGATCAACAAAGTCGACCATGGATTAACTCCTTACAGGTAGGTATCATTACACCTTTTTAAACGTTTTTTTTTTTTTTTTTTTGGTCATATTAACTGTTTTTAAAAAATTTTAATCTCTCATGCAGGACTTTTACATTTTAATCCTTTTTAACCATTTTAACCACTTTTTCCACAGGACTTCATTTTTATAGGACATTTTTACATTTATAGCCATGAACTATTATTACTGAATTTTCCTTTGTCTCTGTCTGTTTTTAATGACATTTTAAATGACTGTTTTAAATACTTAATAACTTACATATTTACAGCATTGACAAACAGCTTCCTGATAACAATCTATCACACTAGAACATACAGTATGTCATTGACGGTGTTTATAATAATAATAATAATAATAATAATAATAATAATAATAATAATACAGTGCAAGGAAAAGTAACAAAGAATTGTAAACAACATTAAACAAAAAGGCCTAACAGCACAGTGGTAACAACTTTCAATCCCAATAAGCAAGGTTTGCCAGGTTTGTGTGTTGTTGCGAAGTTTCCCATAACAGCTCATCTGTTAGATCATCCACTTGTAGGCTTTTAATCAATTTTTTCGTTTTAATCGTTTTTCTCCTAAAGAAAATTCTGAAGAGAAAATGAACATTGAAGTCATTAAACGTGTCTGTCATCAAGGTTAAAAAACATATTAAAATGTTAAATCAGTCCAACGCATTAATATTTCTGGCAATAACAGTGAATAAGAAACAAGAAAAAAAGACAACTCACATTTTCTTCAGGGAATTCAGTGACCAGTGCCAAAGATCTTCTCGTCCTCCTGTTAACAACGGCCTCAGTCCCAGTGTAAGCAATAAAGTGGATTAAAGTCTGGACTCTAAAGAAAAAAAAACACATACATGTATAAGTCAAATAGTAATCATTCAGAGCACTTTTAAATGTCATACAACACAAGATTTATATTTTTGTTACCTGTGCCACAGCATAGCAAAAAACTGGATAATAAGGAGGCCTGCAAAACTGATGAGGAACATCAGTCCAATAGGATCGATATAAAGCTTCTTGTCAGGGTCAACTGTTCCATTGGCATAAGTCATTGGGATGGGGATGTTGACTGTATTGCCCATGGATTGCATAAAGAAAGTAGCCACAATCCACAGGACGTTGCAGATAAAAAACACAAAAGTTGCCTGAAAATGTAAAGAGGATAATTAGACCAGATCACTAAAGTTAGGTCATTACTCAAATATTCCTAAGTATAGTGATCGCTGCTAGGCATTTGCCAACAATTAGTCATACGATATACCATGCTATTTAACACACACAATATTGTAACCATGGAGGCTTCAAAATCTAGTCAGTATAGATGACTATATATTTTCTTCAAATACACTGTGGTTGACCTCTTTATTGAGAACTTATTTCAAGAGTGACACTGGCGATGCAACTGCAAGTACTTCTTATTTATTTTATTTGTTAATTTAAATTCTTTTCATTTTAATTTAATTGTGAAATGTCTAATGGGAACAACAAACAAAAACTGCATTACTCATGCCATAAAGATGAGATTAAGCAATGATCATGACAATTTAATATCATGGCACAAATTACTATATATATATATACACATATATAAAATAAAAAAAATAAAGTTACCCAAATATGAAGTTTTTTTTTTTGTCAACTTCAGACTAACCAACCTTGTTGCGTAGCTCTTTCAGATCTTCTTTGATTCTGTCCTCCTTTTTTTTATCAGTCTCTAATGGTTTTAGGTATTGCTCAATAAGGTCCTTCCAAAACGATTCTTCTTCCTAATGCAACAGAAAAGTTAATTAAGCTGTAAACAGCATACTTGGTTATGACTGTTTCCAGTTTTTACACAATGAATGGCCAAAATAAGAAACAGAAGAACAGGGATTCACATGATATGAATGTGTGACCTCACAAATGCAAATTCCTAAAAATCCACACAAACCAAGTTGTATGAAATGCTACAAATGATGAGGTGCAGGCTTAGAGGTTGTAGTCTGAGTGGTAGACCTGCTTGAAAGGGAGACTGGGTAGAAAGGGTCTGTCTGCATACTACAGACTGATGGTGCAGGTGGGCATGTTTTTGAGCCCACATATGGACCTAGCCATCTAGCTAGCCTTCTTTATACTTTAATATTTATACTTTATACTTAAATACTTTACTTTTTTGCAGTTAAGTGGTTCAAAACCAAGAACCTGAATGTGTATAATCTCACAGTTAAAGCCCAGTCCTCAATCCAACTGAGAATTTGTGGCAAGGCTTAGTGTAAAATGACAGTTCATAAAATGTTCATTGAGTAATCATGAAAGAAAGGTGATACCCACCGGGTTAAGGCTCTTCTCAATAAGGGCAAGTTCACCAGAGCTTTCTACCAACTGTTGAACAAAAGCTATCAAAGAAATCTTTATTAATCATCTGTGGTACCAGGCATATATATGTATATATGTATATATGTATATATGTATATAGTAATAGTAGTCAAAAATGTATGTGTACTCACAGTGCTCAATTAAAGGTAACTGTCTGAAAAAACAAGATTGTTTTAATTTAGTTAATCATTTCCTTCAGGTGGGTTAAATGATATAGAAAACCCACAATAGTTTAATAGCTAAAATAGTTTAAACAGCCATCAAAATGTTATTATGTTAGTTTATATCTCTTACCTTTCTTTAGGTGGGGTTTCATCATTCACTTTGGTTTCAGCATTCAAAGATGTGGGTTGAGGTGCATTCTCCATCACTTTTTCTTCTTTGTTCAGTTGAACCTCCAGATTGTAGCCACATATTTTGAACAGCTTCTGGCACTTGACATTTTTCCGGATGTTTCCTTCAGATCCAGTGGTCTGGTTGGCAGATTCGCGTGTGCCCCAGGACACATTGTTCATGTTGACCATGGAGTAAATTGCCAGCAGCAGGTAGCCACTGGGGATGCAGATGAAGTAAAGGAAGCCAAAGATGACAAGATGGAACTCATGAGGATGAAGAAGAGCCGTGACAACGTACATGATGACTATGCCAACGAAGAACAAGCCGCTTGGGGTCACAAAAGTGTTCTGCTTTACCATGTCCCCTGAACACATGTACAGATAAGTGGTTGAATTGTTTATGACAATTTTTAGTATACTTTATTATTTCAGTACAGTGTAGAGAAATGCTAAAATATTTTATAAAACAAGCTTGGTCACCTTTGTTACCAAATTAGCTTAGCATAGTTATTTCAAAGGAGAGACATGACAAGAAATAAGCAGTATAAAAGCACAATAAAATGAAATACCAAAGATGAAGATAAACTAAAGGACAAATTATACATGTTCAAATACATAGCAATGTGTATTTGTAAAGGTACCAGTTAAAGGTGCCAAGTGATTCTTAAACAGAGTGTTAGTAAAAGGACTAATCATTCCATAGCTGTTATTGGAAAGAAAAAGTATTGAATTAAAAGAAATCTTCACTTACCTATAATAGATAAGATGGTTGCTGTCATCAGAAAAGCATAGATTATGCTCATAATGCCAGCAATGCTGATTTGTAAGTCTGATTTTGCTTGCCCAAGATAATAGCAGAGAATTATGTAGACTGCAGGAGGAACAACTGCTATCAAAAGTGCAACATTGGCATCTAAACTGAAGACGAATTTAAGGCTTCCTGTTGAAAAAACAGTTGAATTTTACATAAGAAATTGATGCCAACTATGTATAAATTATTCTAAAAGAAAAGAAAAAACACACACACACACTCAATGCACTCTGGATGAACATCTGCTTTGCTTGTTTTTCAGACTTATACCTACATAAATTAATCACAGTTTTTACCATTTGTTAAAAATGAAAGAAATTTGGGGTTCAGTATGCTTTTCTATTAGCAGTAAACTACCCCAGGACTTAGGCTACTATTTCACCTAAGGTTCGTAGTTTCTTCTAATATACGTACTATATCTTTCATTGATTACCATCAGAGCCAATATACTGTACATATATCAAACAAAGAGTGACATTTAAAAATCAATTGGTGGGCAAATTGATGGCATGTACATCAAATAATAATATATTTACATTTGCTCACTTGGATGATACTTTTATCCAAAGTGATTTATAGCTGAGTCAGGATATTACTGAGTAGATGAGGGTTAAGGAACAAACTGTGGCAGCTTGGTGGGATTTAAACTCACAACCTTCTGATCAGTAGCCCAAAGCCTTAAGCACTGACCCAATAGCATTCCTTTACTAGAAAAAAAGCCAGTCTTTGAAATTTCAGTACCGCTAATTTGAATACATAACGTGCTAATGCAAAATAAGTGAGGGCAAACAGTTGAAATGAGCCTCAACAGAAATGGTGAAAGAGCTTCTAAGCTGTCACCTGCAATCATGAGGCAGACCGTAGCTGGGCCCAAGATTGAGGCAGCCATGGTGATAGTCTGGTAGAGAATGTAAGGTCGTGATATGGACTTGTTCATTCGTGCAGTGACACTGCCACTGGAAAGAAGGTCCAGAGTGTTGGCCATTGTGGAAGGGCCCCAGCGCCGCCGTTGGTTGTAAAACTCCTTGAACTCCTGTGGAGCATTGGTGTATGAGTCAGAGGCAGCACTGTACTCCACTCGCCATCCCTGCTGCAGGAGCAGTGTGCACAGCCAGCGGTCCTCACCTGCATACACAGAGCCAGAACACACAAGATGCACCAGAATATACATTAAATATATATATATATATATATATATATATATATATATATATATATATATATATATATATATGTATTGAATATACATTAAAATGTGAATATACATTAAATATATAGGTATTAAGAGAATGTACTGTGCATAATGTTATTTTTTCTCATCTCCTTTGTCTTTGCTCCCCTCACCCTGGTCATATTGTAGATAGTGGGAAGCCTCAGTTGCTTTTCTTGTATATCTCTTCATGACGTTGTCACTCATGAGTGCCTCTGCACGCATCAGGCTGAAACAGCCCGGGCTGCACAACACAGATCCGAACACATGCTCAGCTGTCTTCTGGAGCCAGTGACCCACAGCATACTCAAATTTCTGATACCATACCATTGGGCCTGCAACACACAGTGTAAAGGTACTATTTTCTTGATTATAGAAAGCACCCGCACAAGGTGTCAAATCTTTGCATTATATATTTTTGGTCTTTTTATGACCATCATGACCATTTGAAACCAGGAGTCCAAGACAACAAAACTGGCTGTGCTTTCTGGGTGGAAAGGATGGTCTCTTGTCAATCACAGTGACACTACCTACAGTACATGCCACCCTCAGTGAGCTCATGTATGCGAAGGAGGGCAGATAGCACCTCCTAGATGCATAGTTTCATAGAAATGCATAGAAACATGTGCTAGTCTTCACTCTCCCCATTTGGTAGCTGTTGCATGATAGGGCGAGAGCTAGCTAGAGAGTGGGAATTGGCAAACAACCAAATTGGGAGAAAATGGGTTAGAAAGAAAAAAAGAAATAGTCTACAGAAGAACTTTGGAAAAATTGTGCAAAGAAAAGTCTTCTGTGTGCACCACAGTGATGTCTTGGTAATGAAACACCAATAGATTTCTACGGTGGACCTTAAAGGCAAAAAAAAAAAAAAAAAAAAAAAAAAAAAAAGAACAAATATCTAACAAACAAATAAAAAAACAACTGCAAATTCGGAAACCCACTAATATAAACAAAAAACAGAAAGAGTAGTTCCTTATTGAACATCACATACTCATTGCTGATTCTTCACAGCAGTCTGAGAGATCAAGGAAGATGGAAAGCTGCAACTAACTACCTACCTACTAGCTTTTGTACTTTGATTAAATGTATTATTAATCACCTGTGCCAGTAGGATGGATCCTGCCACAAGCAGCTCCCACTTCGGGGTACAACCTGAGCCGATCCACTAAAAGCATGACAGCTGAAGGCTGGAAATCTGTGTCTCCATCTAGAGCCAGAAGGTATGTATTCTCTTTGGCTTTCTGGAGGAGAAAATAAATTCTAGGTTATGAAATCCTAAGTTATGAAACTGTTATGAAGTTCTTTTAGGGTAATCACACTTACCTTTAGTTGGTCTTCAATATTTGTCAAATGCACATCCCTTTGCTTGTACATCTGATAGTAGTTCTTGTGCAGCCTCCAGCCGAGTAGGTAGTACATGTACATAATCTTTGGTGGAAAAAAACAAAATCAGTGCTTAAATGAGACCTTGTAAGTACAATAAACTTTAAGCATACTTACAATATGGATTTAGTTGTTGAGAGTGTGTGTATGTGCATAAAACTCCTCCTTACAGTGCCCTTGATTTAAATTCTAATGTTTTTTTTTGTTTGTTTGTTTGTTTGTTTTGTTTTTGTTCTTTTGCTCTTAGTCTATATAAAATATAGGCTCTCTCAATATAGGTTCCTCTCAAGGTTTCTTCCTCATATTGTCTCAGGGAGTTTTTCCTTGCCATCGTCGCCTCTGGCTTGCTCATTAGGGATAAATTCACATATTTACAATATATTTTTTTGAATCCATTTATTTCTGTAAAGCTGCTTTGTGACAGTGTCCATTGTTAAAAGCACTACACAAATAAAATTGAATTGAATTGAATTAAAATATGAATGCACATATTTTGTCAGTATGAATTTTTTTAATTGGCTACTCACAAATCACAAAAATCTTTTTGTCTTCATCATCTACACCAGTGAATGAATATTTCAGTTATAATGGTATATAGTCATACCGGTATAGTGTTTAACCCACTGTTCAATCTTACCAGCATGCTATGATTCTTTATAATAATAATTGTGGAGAAAAGGTTTAGGCATCACAGTGGAGTCTGCAGCAGCTCACCTGAGACCATCTCTTTTTGTGGCGGATCTGGTGTTTGTCCTTAAAGTGAACAAATAGTGTGTTGCCATGTGGAAGTGTGTACTGCAGACGGCAGCCATACGGCGTCTGGAAGATTTTCTGGTCAGGAAGAGGCTTTCTCTCCCTAAATTCACTTTTGCTATTCTCTGTGAATATGCTGTATATAATCAGGACACACACACATATTTCAGGGTAAACAATACATCTTTATATACAATATATTAGTACTTTAGTACAGGTCTTTTGCAGCCATTATGGTATTTATGGCAAATGATTCTATATTTTATTGCTTGTTTGCACAATCACTTACATGTAAACTTCTCTGATGACTTCCACCAGGGTCTCAGCATACTCATTGACACACCGCTTGTTGTCTTTGGTCAGGAAAGCATCATCGAAATAAATGTGAGACTCAAAAACAACATCGTTAAATTGGTTTTTCTTTGGTCGGAACTTATCCAGCCTGGTGGAAATAGGAGAAAACATTCATTTAAGGTTGATCAATGAAGTTCTCAAGTGGAAGACTCTTTTCACCATCAGAATACCTGAACATCGATATGATCATCTTCATCATTTCATCTGTAGTCTCATGCCACATGGTTGCACAGAGGTAGATGGTCACCTTCTCCTTTTCCCTATTGGTGAAAATGTAAGAATGTTAATTCCAGATGTTAATATACATCAAAATGCATTGTCCTTCATTAAGCACATACACACTTAACTACCTGTTATGTCTTGGCTGGAGCACAATCTCGAACTTGGAGTTCAAGAGCATGGACTGGTCAATGAACGCTGCTTCATAAAGGTTGCGCACAAACAAGTCCTTTGTCCTGGCAATACGTTCCGTGTTCAGAAACCAGATGTAGAGTGTGGAGAGCACCAGGCCAATCCACCAGCTCACCAAAGATGATCCAAGAAGACCAAAACCCATCGAAGACTCCTTGTCTGGCATGTGTTGACACAGGTCACGAGTTAAATCACTCAGCATCAGTCTCACGACGCCAAGCCCTGGGCTTTCCACAATCGCAAAGGTGCTACAGTAGTCAGCAAATGTGATATTGTTCTGGAGATAAAAAGTGCAAAAACATTTTTTAAAAACAAAATAAAAAAATATATATAAGTGATTAAACTGTAATAAACCATATGTGTGTGTGTGTGTCTGAGAGAGAGAGAGAGAGAGAGAGAGAGAGATTCATTCAGTGTCAGTGTGGCAGATATATATATATATATATATATATATATATATATATATATATATATATATATATATGCGTTTAGCTTATAAAATTATTTTATTAACTAAATAAGGAGGCAGTTCAACAAACTTGGTGGTAAAAACAGCCAGAATGCCTAAAGAAGGTGCTCTCTTTGCTAGTTCACTAGCTAAGTATGCATTCATCATGCAGTGAATGTCATGCTGTGTTTTTGCTTATGTACCTTAGTGAAATGGACATAAGTGGACCTAAATGGACATAGCAGAACAACACTGACACAGGTAAAAAACTGTCTGCATGCTTCCCCAGGCCACCACAGACACACATGCAATAATTACGATATGTGTTCATTAATTTTTCAAAAATTATTATTATAACCTTTTCATAGATCTTCAAAAAGGGAATCCAAACAGCCAGCACAAAGGCGCCCAGCGTGGCTGGAGATGTGAAGATCATGGGAATGAGGAAGCTGCGGCGCACAGCATGCATTTTGCACGCAGCCACGGCCACGTAGCGACACAGAGCTGAAGATAGAACCTGAATGGCAAACAGACTCAAGACGAGGGTTCTGGTAAAGCTGGTGACTGATAACACCGATGACCACTCCTGGCCTGAAAGCTTCACATAAGCTCCAAGGACAGTGAAGGTCACAATAATTCGCACCAAGCTAGTCACAATGTTCGCGAAGTTGTGGGACCTTTGTATGTCCCGGATTGTGTTCTGGAAGAAGACGATGCGGAAAAGCATGGCGTAGTTCTCCCACCAGTTCAAAGAGACCAAGAAAGTGCCTCCTATGGCTAAACCCACGAATAGCACCATGTTCTGCTTTCCATTTTTCTCTCTGAGATAGTTAACAGCAAAGAGACAAAAACCTGCAATTAAGAAAACGACAGCAGCTAACGACGTCGCAATAAATCGTCTCCTTCCGTGCGCGACTGCATTTGCGACCACCTGCAGAATGGCTGATAATGTGGCAATGCCATTCAGAAGCATCACGTTGGTCAGGATGTCAAATTTGGGCATAGTGACCAGGATAAGGATGGAAGATCCAAGAGCCACCAAAGTTTCCACTGAAATAATCTGCACACAGATAAAGGAATTTTAGTCAAATTAAATTCAGGGTAATACGTAATACACAGCAATGTATTACAGGCTCAGCCAATAAATATTTAAACAGTCTTTGTGATAGTAAAGATTTGACAGTTAATAAGCATTAATCTACTTTTAATTAGAGTTAAATTCTACAGACTGCAACTTTTCTAACAAGCATGTACAACTGTGAAATGCACGTACAATTATCAGAACTGTGTGGTTATACATATATAACTATTGTATGTATATATATGTATATATTGCATATAGAAAATAGTAATAATTGCTAGTGACACACAGATCATGGTTGTTCAGATTCAAAAAGGCTCAATGAGTGGAAAAGAAGTTACTTCTCTAATTGTAGATAAGTAAAGCTTATGTAAGAATATTGGTAAGAATATTGGTATAAAGTAGAAGGTGGTGGAAAAAACACAAAATGTCTCAACTGAAAATAGTCACATCAAGCAAGACACTAATTATAAAATTAGTTGACAATGGTGTAACTTATGAAGAAGAAGCAACAGTGTTCAATCTACAGAATACTTCATCATATTTCTGTCCAGTTTTATTTATCATTAAATAAATCTCACCTTAACTGCAACTAGATACGTTACTGAAACTAATCTTTTAAATTATATTACTGATTAAAGTGGTTCTCTGGAAACCCTCTGGAGGAGGATTCCACATAAAACCTTCAAGTTTAGGATTCCCTTAGAGGGAAAACATGAAAACACCTTAGGTTGCTAAATATAAAGTTTTTCCTAGAAGTATACAAATGGACATATTTGGATAATGGTCGTCACTTACCCATAGCAAAGTTTGCGTCGATGGGGTTTTTGAATCTTTAAAAGTAATTTTCCAAATGCTTTTGATCAGCAGTAAAACACTTGGAGCAATTAGAAGGCACCCAATGAAGAGGAGAGCATAGGGTTTGGTGTCTATGGTTTTTGATGTTCCACTGCAAAGGTTTATTAATAGCAACAGAGATGCCTATAAAGTAGATAAAAAACAGAAATACACACATTTATTTAACATGTTCAAATGCCTCAGAATGTATTGCCGCCAACAAGAAAATAGATATTCTTTTTTATATTAAGGCTTACTTTGCTGAAGAAGGCTAGCCCAAACACCAAGATTCCCACAAGAGTACATGTGATGATTTGGATGAAGCTCACAAGCTTGCGAGGTTTTTGTTCATCTGCAATAATAGGTGTTTCCCGAGCAGCGTCCCAGGCCTGCTTGGCCCTACAAGATCACAATTTTAAATGTTGTATTTTAAAATGTATTTTACTTCCTTTATTGTGAAGAGGTGCAAAAAAAAGTATTGACAGGTCCAGGTCGAGACTTTGAGAGAGACTGTATACATTATTATAATAATACTACAGGAATAAAGGGATACAAAACCACATTTTAAATAACAATGGTAATAATGATGATAATGTTGAAAAACAAGGAAAGAAACATTAAACCAATCTCTTACCAGTGCTGGTTTTCACTCTGATCTTCACGCATCCTTGTTCAGTGACAAAGTAACACACCTGTGCCAGTCAGTTGTATTAGATATAAGTGTGGGTGGTTACCTATGAACTTGTTTTCCGGAACTTCTTTAAACTGTCACCGATGATGCTGAGTGACTCTGATTATTTTCTCGTTCAGGTATGAGGAAGGATTACTCAAAGATCTTATCACTTAATGAGAATTAATACAAAGTTTGGCACTTCCCCACCTAAGAATTTCAGTTATGTTTAATGTTGGCTAAAGTCATGTTTACTAAATTTGTGCATTACTTCCTCTGGTCTGACTCACTCAGGCTAAACCATCTCATTTAAGACAGCAGTTAGTAGTGCCACATATGATGTTAAAAAAATAAGCTATCTTTATATCTGGGATTAGGGGAATCTGTGATTCACAAAAGCGTGACAACATGAAGACCACTAATTAAAAACATCTATCTAAACATTCAAAACCATTCATCATCACTAAATGTAACAGTGAGCAGTGCCATCACTGATTTCAATTAAGAATCTCTTCGAAAATTTGACTGCACTGTGAAGCATTCCAGAATCGCTGATACCTCAAACAATAAATTCCTTATAATAGCTGTCATAGTTTTATTCAGCTGAATTCAATTCAGTTCATCAAGAGTGGAGGACCCAATACTACACTACGTGCCTTCCATAGTATATTCCTGCTTCGCGCCCAGTGCTCCTGATCCACCATGAAATGTACATTGTCCAAGCTTGCAAAAAAATTACAATTATTACATACTTCCAACCCACATGTTTTTACCTGACGTTACCTAACAGTTCAGTCAAGTTCCCAGTAAAAAAGGTGGAGCTATGATCTTTCATTAATTAGACAAAGAAGACACCATGCTTCTGATTGTCATGATGCAGGTACGGACACAAGCGCAGGTGTTCAGTGCTTTATTAAAAGCAGCAAACAAAGCAGAGACATAATTCAAAGGCAAAGCCATGATTCAGGCAAGGGTCATGCAATGAACAAACAACAGAAACTAGGGCAGGCAAAAGCAAGATGAGAAAACCAGAAAGGCGATCAAAACCAGAAAGACAATCAAATAACAACAGCTTGGTCTCGACTGGTACAAAAACACAGTGCATATACTTCAGAGTGAGTAAGTGGAATGAGAGTCCTTATATACTGTGAGTGTGTGTGTGTGTGTGTGTGTGTGTGTGACTGAGTCCAGGTGTTTGTGATCAGTAATCAGGTGAACGTGAGAGAGTCTAGTGGCTGGGCATTGTAGTCCTCGGCGGCCATGTTTGTAGGCCACACTGTCGTCTGGGAATTCTAGTTGAACGCTGATTCTGGCATTGACATGGCACTGATTTGTCAGAAGTCACTTCTTTATTTCACAGTAGTTGTCCATTTACTTTCATATATGGTATAGACTAAAGCAAGTGTGTCACATATTGGCTTACGTATAAGCAAGGTGATTGAACAGATACTCTAATTATTTCCCCAGCCATACACTTTTAGTTATAATCATATAATTATTTGTGAATTCTTCCAAAAATTCACAAATTTTCCACAAGACACTGTATTTCACAATAAACATTATAGTCAGATATTTATCAATATATGATATACTACTGGATGTTAATCTAAAGCAAATGTGTGAAGAATATTTTGTATTCAATGTCTTGATTTGAAAAGATTTGATACCTGCACTTGGTAGTGTAGTTTATATTAATATTAAAATAATCCTACAGGTCCCTTCTTTTAAAGTTTGTTTCAGAGGCAATAATTCTATGGTGGCATGAAAAAAAACCCTGTGAAATGTTCCAATGAACTGAAGATGGGGCGGGTGGTTAGGTCATCCACTACCAGAGAAATTCTCCGGCAGGTTTTTTGGAAACAGCAGAAACCTGTTGGAGCAGGTACGGAGCATGAAAAAGAAGCTATGCCCTGCTAAAGAGTCGTGGCTGTTTGTTCTCCTGCACAAAGAAACGTCTGAGCAAGAGGTAAGCCATTTCCTTGTACTGATCCTTCATTTTTTTTATTTGCAAAATCAATTTAATGTCATAAAATTGTTAAAAGTAGTGAACAGAAGTGATTGTATGTTAACAGTCACAGGTATGCAACATGCGTGTCTTATCAGTATCATCAAATTACAAAACTATAGCTAGTGTAAACACCTTTGGTATAAACATTCTTAAAACATTGTGTGTAATCTGAAACTAGATAGAAAGAAAGACTTGAAAAAATAAGCATGTGCATTGCTGACTTGTCAAACTACACAGGATAAAGAAGGAGGGCAAAACTGCATTAGTCTCTTGAGAAGGACCAAAACTCAAAGATGCACCAGGGTCGCCTGCGTTTACGGCCATGGCTGGAAGAACAGATTAAGTCAGGGAGATATCCTGGAGTCGTATGGCTAGATGAAGTAAGGCTTAAGTTCATGTTTTCACAATTGTTAAAAGCTTTCTAAATGTGTTAAATGCTTCTAAACAACATATATGTCATGTATAGAAGTAGAAGACTGAGGTGCCATGACACTTGATAATAAGAGGGGTTTTATCTACACCTATATACCATGTTAAACTGAGAACTGCAGTATTGACTGATTATACAGCATCTCAAAAAAAAAAAACTGTGCATAGATCATTTTGTAGTGTTTTTTAATACTTGAGAAATGTATGTAGTCTTTACATGAAGTTTCTCTAATTTCTAATCTACAAAAGTATAAAATAGTCATTGTTGATATTTTACACTGTACCTTCAAATGATAAAACAAAATTTCAGCAAAGGCTCTCAGATTTTCTATTTTACACAAAACAATGTACCAAACACCATATTCTCAGATTTTTGCAGTTTTCATCATATGGCGTAAGAGTAATGGAATATACAGGTATTAGGTTGGTATTATTGGGATTAGAGAAGACAGAGAAAAAGCATCTACATAAGATTCATGCATATCCTATGTCTATGAGCTTCATATTTTAAATAGCCATATTATATCTCAAAAACCTGCTACTGAAAGATCATTTTAAACATCTTTTTCTTTTTTTCATTTTTCCCAACCTACTCAAACTTTAGACTGCTCAGGTCTTCCAGATTCCTTGGAAACATGCTGCTCGACATGGCTGGAATATAGACAAGGACGCCACTTTGTTCCGAAACTGGGCCATCCATACAGGTGAGAGACAAGTCCAGGCACCAGTGGACACTGTCTCCAATTACATCTCAGCATGGCTTCCCCAACACATGCAGATACTGTTGCAAACTGTGAGCCCATATGACTGAGCTACAGTATATCAGTCACTTGCTTGAAACTAAATGACATTTGATACCACGCTGAGCTTGATGCCCAGTCATATTTCAGGTTTGTCCAAAACCTGGTTATATGAAGTGAAAAAGTACAATTATTACTACAATATAGTAAAAATTAGGAATGTAACCAAATACAAATGCATTATTCATAATGAACAGATAATGTATTCTAAACAGATACAAATATAGATACAAATTGGAGAAAGAAAATTTCAGGACGGTTCAGAGGGAATCCTATGCTTTAGTTGTGTTGCAGGACTACGATCCCGTGAGATGCAACAAAACAGTCACACGAGCGGGAGGTTTTTATTTTCATGCATATGCAAGCAAGCTGTCAGATATGAAGCTTGCAGGACAAACAGATACCACACTGATTTACAGCATTCATTCAGTCAGTCTTTAGTAAGTGCCTGGTTAGGGTGGTAGTGGTTTTTGTTTGGGAAAATGACCCCAAAGTGTTGTATTCTGAACAGCATGTCATCATTTTTCTCATTATCTGGTCAAGGTGGTATTTGGGAAGAAAAGGAAGAAAACTGAAAAACCTAATTGCTAAAGCTCACTATAATAAATTCTTATCACAAGGACACAATTTAAGTACTTGTTTAGGTTATACAAGAGTTCTTAAGAGTTCTTTATGGTACTAGTGACTCATTCTGTTATTATAATAACTGCTGCTGAGGGGTAAATCATTATGTTTTGTGTGTTTTACTAATTGTGGCTACAAGGGAGATACAAACCTGGCATAGACAAACCAGATCCCAAGACTTGGAAAGCCAACTTCCGCTGTGCTCTCAACTCCTTGCCAGACGTCCAAGAGCTTCGAGACAAAAGCATCAAGAAAGGCCACAATGCTTTTAGAGTCTATATTCTACTCCCCAACAGCAAATTGCCAAAGAAGAGAAAAGGCAAGTGTTAAACGCCAATATATCACTTCTACATTACATTTAGATTTACTCTTTTGATATTTTTATCTAAATTGACTTATGACAATACAGTCTAAGCAAAGAGTTGTTAAAGGAGCCGTCAGTAATGCATGTGCTGAAAGACAATTTTTCTGTCAATTGATTACAAACAATCGCAAAATGGTGGAAGGGAGAACGAAACACACTCATATACAATGACATATACAAACTCACAGGTCACCACAGCTAAACACAAGGGCTGGGACTAAGTACTACTACTTGAGAGTGCTACAAAGTGATGGCTATTATGCAATATGCAATTTTATGTAATATGCATTTGCATTTTTAAAGACTATGCATTCTAGTCATCGATCAATGCAAGCTTGTTTATCCACCTTGTGTTTGGGAAATACTGACTAAATGTACACTCTAGTGTACATGGTCAATAAAGCATGATTCTGATTCTGATTCTGATGCCTCCAAATTGTGGTAAAAAGAATCACATAACTATGTATGAATTTTATACAGAAGCACACATTATGCCCTGTAATAGCTCTATTATTCTATTAACCAAATTTCTAATTGAACATAAAAAGTTTGAACAGTCCAACTTAATGATGGTGCAAATATAACAAACATGCATTGGAGTTCAGACTTACCCTTCAATGTCTGGTCTCCACTTTCTCCAGTGTCCAGCTTAGACATGGAGGATGCCAGAGTTGGTTTGCCTGCATTACTACCACACACCGGTGCACCTCTGGAAAGGTTTACGGGTGAGCAAAGTGTCATTAGATAGAAACACCTCCAATACCACCAAAATGTCAGTTAAACCCAGGGGCTGTTCAAACTTTTTTTTTAATTCAGCCTTGAAAGTGAACATTTGAATCAAACTATCTGTAGGTTTGTCCTATATGAAAATAGTCTGTTCTATTCTTATTCTTTACCAGAGGCTTTCTGGAAGTATAAAGAGGACATCAGAGGTGTTGCTCCTGAGATGTTTGCTAAAAACTGCTACTCCACATTACCATCAGTGAAAGAAGAGCGCTCAGCTACCTACTGCTGTTCCCCAGCCAATATCAGCATGTCAGCACATGGTGAGAGAAGTTATATATTAGGCAGATTTATAGTGAACAGTACTTCTTTGTACAGTACTTATGAATGTTAACTCTTCCACAGAAGTCCAAGCAAATGCAATGGAAGACCATGAGCAGACTGAAGCAGTGTTAAAGGCAAGAAATTTGAAAAAAAGACTTTATCATTGTGAAAATGAACCAGTGTGACCAGTGATTTTTAAAATAGGGGTAGAACAGGTGTCTGAAGGCTACTGAAGTTATATAGTATCTATATGAGTGTGTGTGTATGTGTTCTGTCTTAACTGTTGGTCTGGCCTCCTGTTTAATTCTCAGTCTCTCCTCAAGTAAGAGCAGGTTGACAAAATTAGCTAGCTATACATATAAATAAACCAAAAAAAAAAATTCTGAAACCAGCACAAATAATCAAACAACTTTATACTTACAATTTATTTACAATATTTACCAAGTTCAATAATAAAATGACAAGCTATACTATTTGTGTAAAACTCTTATGGATTATGCAGCTGACCACTACTGCAGCTCTGAGCCCTCTGTCTGACTGGTGCTGATATGTTTGAGCTCATTGCCAATGAACCAGTGACACCTTAAATGAGAGGTTAAAATCTAATAATCTATCAGTAGCTCAACAGTGACATTATTAAAATGTCTGAAATGCATTATTCTGTGTTGTATACTGACTGGCATCTCTAAATTGTCCGTAGTGTGTGAATGGGTGTGTGAGTGTGTGTGCGATCGTGCCCTGCAACGGATTGGCACCCCGTCCACCTTGTGCCCCTAATATATATATATATATATATATATATATATATATATATATATATGAATATTCAATTCAATTTTATTTCTATAGCATTGTTAACAATGATCACTGCCACAAAGCAGCTTTACAGAAATATATAAATTCAGGGAATAAATTCTAAACTTAAAAATTTATATATTTATCCGTAATGAGCAAGCCAGAGGCGACGGTGGCAAGGAAAAACTCTCTGACACGATATGAGGAAGACTAAAAAGGGAATCCATCCGCATCTGGGTGACAAGAAATAGTGCAGTTATAAATGATTCCCTTCTATAACTGTGTACTACATGGTCAACAAGTGCAATTGTGTAAACATGAAATTCATTATAGTTTTCACATGAAGCCTATTTTGTTATCAAAGTTATCAACAGTTCACTGGACTTGAGTGTGAAACTCTTCGTGGCAATTGCAGTCCTAAAGATATCATAGCAATTGCAGTCCAAAGCTATCTTCATGGTTTTCAAGTGGTACCATCCACAGTAATCTCATGCATATTTAGGCTGTCCGTGTGGGGCCACCATCAGTAGCAGCGAATGATTTCCAAGTGATGAGAACTCCACCCAGAAGTAGGTTATCAAGATGGATCAGCTAAACAGAGAGAGAGAGAGAGAGAGGGAGAGAGACTATTAGGTATGCTAATTGTCATGTAATGGTTAAGGACAATGTACACTGTGTGCAGAGTGCTAACAGGGACTCCGGCAAGCCTAGCTATGACAGCATAACTAAAAGGCATAGCCAGAAGGTAACACAGACATGAGGGCACCCTGGGACAAAAAGCGGCCAGCCCCTCCACCATCAGCAAACATCAGTGAATGCGTGAGAGTGGGGGAGCAACAGCAAACATCCCAGTCCACCACAACATTCTATCCTTGTGAATCCTCTAGATCTGCTACTTTACCAAAGATAAAAACTATTCACAAAAGGCTTGACTAAACAAATATGTTTCCAGCCTTGACTTAAATACTGAGACTGTGTCTGGCTCCCGAACACTAATTGGAAGGCTGTTCCATAACTGTTGGGCTTTGTGACAGAAAACTCTGTCCCCTGCTTTACCCTTCAATATTCAAGGTACCAACAAATAGCCTGCACCTTCTGATTGAACTAGGCGTGGTGGATCATAAACGACCAGAAGTTCGCTCAGTTACTGTGGTGTGAGACCATTCAGTGCTTTATAGGACAATAGTAGTATTTTATAATCAATGCGAAATTTGATTGGGAGCCAATGCAGGGTGGATAAGATTCAGGTGATGTGGTCATAACTTCTGGTGCTTTTAAGGACTCTTGCTGATGCATTCTGGACTAACTGGAGCTTGTTTATGCACCTTCTGGAACATCCAGACAGTAAGGCGTTACAATAAAACCTAAAGGTAACAAAAGCATGAACTAGTTTTTCTGCACCTTGTAGTGACATTATATTTCTTATCTTAGCAATATTTCTGAGATGAAAGAAGGATGTTCTAGTAATATTATCTACATGAGCTTCAAATGAAAGACTGGAGTCAGTAATCACAGCAAGGTCTGTTACTGCTATACATGATGAAACAGAAAGGCCATCCAGAGGTACTATGTAATCAGAAAGGTTACTTCTAGCTGCATGTGGTCCTAGTACAAGTACTTTGTCTTGTCAGAATTAAGTAGGAGGAAGTTAATAAACATCCAGTGTCTAGTGTCCTTTACACATTCCTCAACTTTATTAAGCTGGTGTCTCTCACCTGACTTTGCTGAAACATACAACTGTGTGTCATCAGTATAACTGTGGAAGCTAATACCATGTTTGTGAATAATTTTACCCATATGTAGCATATATAAAGAAAAAAGCAGAGGGCCTAAAACAGAGCCTTGCAGAACACCATACTTTACCTTAGTATGCGTAGACAAGTCACCATTTACAATTACAAACTGATAACGATCAGTTCAAATAAGACCTGAGCCAGGAGAGGTCATTTACTACTTTAATCAGTGCTGTCTCTGTGCGATGATGAGGCCTAAATCCTGACTGATACATTTCATGAATGTTATTGCTATGTAGGTATGAGTATACAGTTGAGGTCAAAAGTTTACATCCCCCTTTCAGAATCTGCAAAATGTTAATTATTTTACCAAAATAAGAGGGATCATACAAAATGCATGTTATTGTTTATTTAGTGCTGACCTGAATAATTTAGTTCACATAAAAGATGTTTACATATAGTCCACAAGAGAAAATAATCGTTGAATTTATAAAAATGACCCCGTTCAAAAGTTTACATCCCCTTGATTCTTAATACTGTGTTGTTACCTGAATGATCCACAGCTGTGTTTTTTTTGTTTAGTAATAGTTGTTCATGAGTCCCTTGTTTGTCCTGAACAGTTAAACTGCCTGCTGGCTGTTCTTCAGAAAAATCCTTCAGGTCCCACAAATTCTTTGGTTTTCCAGCATTTTTTGTGTATTTGAACCCTTTCCAACAATGACTGTATGATTTTGAGATCCATCTTTTCACACTGAGGACAACTAAGAGACTCATATGCAACTATTACATAAGGTTCAAACACACACTGATGCTCCAGAAGGAAAAACCATGAATTAAGAGTCGGGGGGTGAAAAGTTTTGAACAGAATTGAGATGTGTACATTTTTCTTATTTTGCCTAAATATCGTATTTTTTCATTTAGTACTGCCCTTCAGAGGCTACAGAAGATAGTTACATGTTTCCCAGAAGACAAAATAAGTTAAATTTACCCTGATCTTCAAATTCAAAAAGTTCCTCTCCCCACCCCCAGCTCTTAATGCATGGTTTTTCCTTCAAGGTTCAAAGTGAGCATTTTTGTTGAATTGATGTTCTTTTGCATTATAGATAGTAGACCACCTACAGAACACAGACCACTGGAGCCCTTTGCATGAGCGTGAAAGAGGCTGGAGACCAGCAAATTCCTGGATGGAAGGTCTTTGTAAGTTAGCAATACATAACACTTTTTACATTGCATTATAATTGTTCTCAGTATTGTGGCTCTTTTAAAATATCTGGCAATATTCAAGTGAACTTGTTACATAAACTTTAAGTCATATTGTGACTCATAAAATTTGATTTTGATATTGCTTTTTTTTTTTCTCAATAGATGAAACAATGGACTGTTCTAGCTACCCCTTCCAGGCAGACTGGCACAATCACAACATGACAAGTCAATTTGTCTGAGATAACCAGCAAGACAGCTAATCAAAGTTTTCAGTAACACTTACAGTGGATCATAAGCATTACAAAAGTGCAATCAAATACAGAACACACAACTAATGGACCTTCTTCCTGATTGTTTGACAAACTATAAGCATGACTGCCTGTATATGAATATTAGGTGCACTAAGAATGCTAGTGATTGCTATTAAGCTATAACCATGTTTTGTGTGAAATGCATTACATCTATCAAACTCTTTAATTTAGGCCTCAGTCTATAATGCTGAAGTTGATTTTTTTCTCTTTTTTTCTGCACTGTCATGATCACTTTCTAAGCTGATACAGACTTGGACTAAATGTGACTTCTGCTTTAGATTTTCAGGAGCACGTACGTCTATTCAGACACTTCCTGTCCAAATGAAGACTGAGTGGTGCTTTAAGGTTTTTTTCCCCCCCTGCTTTTTGTTCAAACTTATTACTACAGTAATGACAATTGCGCTGAGTAACTTGACACATATAGTTCCAGAACTTTGTCAGTCCTACATTGCTTTTATAATAAATATAATTTTTTATACTTTAAAATTGTACATTTCTTTGACAAACCATGTGTCTACTGAGTGAAATTAAAATGAATTCTTGCTTGAAGACGTGCTAACAAGATACAAGGTGGAAAATAAAGACAAAACCAACTATTTATGTGTATTAAGACAACTTTAATGAAATTCACATTCATGTGAATGGGCTTAAATAGAGCTGTTTAAATACACAATTGCAATGCAATTATCTTGTTTTGTCTATGAAAGGTTTGGGAAAGCAGTTTTCCGGTGAAGTGCAATGGCTGATTCCCCAAATACAAGTGGAAAAAAAACTGACAGACCCAGCCATCAATGCTGGAAAAGAAAGTCACTCAAGAGCAAATGTATGCTGTTTAATAGTCAAAGGCCTGGCTGAAGCTCCTCTTTTGAGCACCACCTCTTCCTCCATCTCTTCTTCCACCTCTTCCTCCACCTCCTCTTCCTGCACCTCGGTTGTTGCCACCACGGAAGCCATTGCGGAAGCCACTGCGGAATCCACCATGACCTCTGGCCCTTGCACCAGACCCTCTTTCTCCACGGTTCCGCATGCTTTCCTCCAATTCGGGAAGTTCAGTGGCGATGGTCAGCTGCCACCTGCGGCCATCCTGCCATTTGTCCTGTAAAAGGTGCAGAGAGGATGACTGTTCAGTTTAGTTAAGAGCTTTTTCATTTGTTTCGTTCAGGTTGGCTAGTTTTGACAGCAAAAGAATGGCAAAAGTTGTGAAATTTGAGAACCTGGAGTCCAACAGGTTAGCTTAAAGAACTAGATTTTCAAAACTCAAACGTGTGCTTACATAAGCTTGAGAAATGAACTTGACATGATTTTTGGGATTATAGATTTACAGAGTAGGTAAGCTTTTGCACCATGCCTCACTTGTTGTATCAAATTCTGCACTGATTGCAATCTCTCTCTCACACACACACAGACTTACACACACAGACTTACACACACAGACTTACACACACAGACTTACACACACAGACTTACACACCCCAAATATTCCCATACCTGGATTTCTTTCACTTTATCGGCTGGGACGTCAAAGCAAACTCCCTAACAAAGAAACAGAGATAAATGAATAATCTTCATATCAACGTACCCTGAGTTTAATGAAATTCTTCAAGTGAAATCAACAAATGTTTGCTGCCAAAATGTTTGCAGACACACCTTTTTACTCTTAAGGAAGGTCATTCGTTTGATCTGGTCGTCTATCTCCTCCCCGAGCTGCTCTTTCAGCCCTCGCCAGGCGTAGCCGATGTTATGCATCTCTTGAGAGCAGTTGAGCACTAATGTGGTATAACCCTGTGAGAAAACGAGCAAACAAAGAAAAATGTATAATTGTTGATATGGTGAAGTTTTCTGTTATGAGACGTTTATTCAACATTAATGGAAAGAGTTTCATTCTGTGCTTTGTATCAGTCAGTATGTTTCCAGACATTTTTTAGTCAGTGACCATAAATGAAAACTTATTTTAAGATTGTATTTAAGTAGTACTTACTAACAGTGCTCTTAAATGGTAATGAGTAGTCACAAAAGGTAAGAGCTCACAAAATGCATATCCAAATCAGACAACTTATTTCAGTCCACTTACAGCATCTGAGTTGAGGAGCGATCTCTGCTCCAGACTCGTGGCTCCTGATATGTGTGCAAGAGCAGCGGCTAGCGCCTCCACTGCACCTCGCTCTTCGATTAGCCTCTCGGCCGCTGCACGGAAATGTTCTACAGCTGCTGGAGGTACAGAATCCAGGAACCTGCAACAACCGATGACAGGTTTAAAAGGCTGAACACTAAAAGATTAAGCTAAGATTAAGAAAATTCTTAATGAAGATTAAGAATGTCATTGTATGGTCTAACCGTTGTGTTTTCACTGTGCATATGACAATAAACCTCTCGAATCATGAATCTAAGGATAAAGCTAATTAAGCAATTAGCTAAACTGAGTGTGAGTATTTTCTAACCCAGGAGTGTTCAATCTTATCCACAAAGGGCCTGCGTGGGTGCAGGTTTTCATTCCAGTCAAACAGGAGCCACACCTGATTCCAACCTGTTTTATCAGTTGATCTTGGCTTTCAGTAGACTCAGATGTGGCTTCTGCTTGGTTGGAATTAAACCCTGCACCTACACTGGCCCTTTGTGTACAAGAATGGACACCCCTTTTCTAACCAAAGCGCTGGGATTCCTCTGGGAACGTACTAGCTATTGGTTATAAACGAGATACCAATATTGTGGGTATTGCATGTTAGCTTCTTTGGCACTGTAGAGCTGAAGTTATGACAACCAAATCATCCCATGTATGTATGTAACCAATATGAGACAGGTTGAAAAGATTCATTTTTTTTGTTTTATAATATATTCAGAATAAAACAATAAGATGTTTAGTATTTATTGCAATCTATTCTGCTACATAAGGTATAAAACACAACACTTAATGTTGTTGAACGTCCATGAAAGAAGTTACTTCCTGTTATCATGGCATAACAGCTACAAACAATCATACCTGCACTTTCCCTTGAACTTTAAACCAAAAAAAAAAAGCTTGTTATAGAGAAACCTCAAAATGCAGCTTCCTTAGACTTTCCCCATGGTGGAAAACTTACTGTTACAAAACCTTGACACTGGAGACTTCTTCCATATATGCTAAATAAACTTCCCCAAATCAATTTTTAAAAGATTATATGTTTTCCTCTAAATAACACCTTTTTTAATGTTTATTATTAAATTAGATTACATAGTGTGTTCTTCATACAAGTCCCTGTGAATTTGCTGTTGCCTATCAGAACAAGCGTATATAATATAAACCTGTGAGTTGCTGCCTTGTGATTATAACTACTGTCAGAGCTGCTGTTAATCAACAACTTCTGAACTTCAGATCTGTGAATTCATTGACAATTGGCAGTGTTTGGGTTTTTCCCTTCTAAACTAATTCATCTTGGTTCCAACTCAAGTTTATGCAGGTATTAAACCTGGGCACCATGCAAGTTGGTTCACATGAATTAATTTCTTCTTATAAAGGCCTGTAACATGTCCATAATTGACTAAACAGAGCCACCCCAATAATGTTTATAGACAACTGACATTTGTCAGGGAGGTTTATTTATAATAAAAAAATAAAATAAAAAATAATAATAATTAAAAAAAAAAAACCTGAATTGCCTGGTGGTGCCAACAACTTGCCAAATTAGCATGACTCATCATCCTACATGGCAATGGACTTAAACTGTCATGGTGTTAACATGATGAATCCATTCACAATAATACTGAAAATGTTACATGCAAACAATTGAAATATATATATGCAAACAAAAATATGTTTTGCATTCATGCATCACTTCTAGGGCTTATACATTTTAATGTTTATGTGGAATCACATGCATTCTACCATAATTTTTTTTTTAAATACGTTTGTGCATATACATTGCTTATGAGTGGAAAAAAACTCTTGTCCAATAAATTAAGTAGCAAATCACCTGACTGCATCTTTACTGGAGGATTTGACGATGTCATTAGCAGTTGGGACGCCAACACGCTTGAAAGTAATGCCCTAGTGGATTAAAAAAGAAAAAAAAAATCAAAACAGACATAATTAAAATTAATATCCCAGATAATTAGATGGTTATTAGTGTGCAGTTAAGAGTGCAGATAGTGTTGCTGAAGACTCACAGCCTTCTGCTCCACATATCGCAGTTGGTCTTCTTCTTTGCGCTGATAGAAACAGATGCAGATGCCAGTTCTTCCCGCTCTGCCAGTTCGCCCAGAACGGTGAATATATGACTCAACGTCCTGAAAGCAAATGAAACTTTAGTATGACAAAAGTAAAACAAAATCCTGTGTGTTTTTATATATATATATATATATATATATATATTCTGTTACTAATTTACAGAGAAATGCACCCATATATATAAAAAACATTTAAGCCCCACCAGAAAATCAGAAAAAGCCTAACAATTTCCTCTTTTTGAAATCAGTTTTAAGTCGAAACATGCTAACCATTTAATTTGACCTTTATTAATAAGAGCAAAAGCGTATCATAAATGATGTGATTGTCTTACCTTTGGAGGAGAACACTGTACAACCAAATCAACTTCTGGGATATCGAGGCCTCGTGCAGCCACATTGGTAGCCACCAGGACCTCGAAATTGCCGTTCCTGAAGCCCTTCAGGGTGAGCTCTCGTTGTTTCTGAGGAATGTCTCCATGCAAAGACTGTGCACTCTGGACAGGAAAATAATTTTTAAAGTACAAAATGGTTTCTTAATACTATATAATAGACATGTTGTGAGCCATTTGCATGATACATTCAAGTGCAGCAATATCATTTTGCATTACACTGGAGCTGCATTTCTCATCGCTAATGTTTTCTCTACTATTTTAATCATCAATAATATTTGTGTTTGTTATTTAAGGCTTCATTGGTAAAATTTAGCTAATTACAGCCAGCAAACCTGTTTGATGGATGTGTTCATGGACAGCTCATGTGCTTCCTTCTTGGTCTCACAGAAGACGATGGTGCGTCCGTGGCTGCCGCTATACACCTGCACTACATCACCAATCACTGCTGCCCTCTGAGACCAGTGGCATGCTATGGCCAGATGCTGGAAAACAATCAACACTTGAAAACCTTTGCCAAAAGCAATTTATCCCAGTTTGCCTTCCTTATATTAAATTAGACAGGACCTGGGCTTGTGCCCAGTGGACAGAATTCAAATGTCAGAATCCCCAGAGAGCCATAGTTGGGGCCTTGAGGAAAGCCCCTAACCCAAATGCTCCAGATTGTGAAATTTACAAAAACCAATTGTCCTCCTGGGAATAAATCATGTTTAAGTAATGTGAAATGCATGCTCATTGCATGGGTTAAGGTCTGTTGATTGACTTGGCCAGTCTAAAACCTTCCACTTTTTCCCCTGATGAAGTCCTTTGTTGTGTTGGCACTGTGTTTGGGTTCACTGTCTTGCTGCATGATGAAGCTCCTCCCAATTAGACTGGATGCATTTCTCTGCAAATTAGTAGACAGAATGTTTCTGTAGACTTCTGAATTCATTCTGCTGCTACCATCATGAATTACATCATCAATCAAGATTAGTAAGCTTGTTCCAGGAGCAGGCTCAAGCCATGACACTACCTCCACCATGCTTGACTAAAGAGCTTGTATGTTTTGGATCATAAGCAGATCCTTTCTTTCTCCACACTTTGGCCTTTTCATCACTTTGGTAGAGGTTAAGCTTGGTTCCAGAACTACTGTGGCTCATCTCTGTATTTCTGTGCTTCTGTATCTGTGTTTCTTTTAATCATTTCTTTGATTCCTACTGCTGATGAGTGGTTTGCATCTTGTGGTATGGTCGCTATATTTCTGCTCTCAAAGTCTTCTTCATACAGTGGATTGTGATTCCTTCACCTCTGCCCTGTGGAGGCTGTTGGTGATGTCACTGACTGTTGTTTTTTTTTTCACAACTCTCACAATGTTTCTGTCATCAACTGCTGTTGTTTTCCTTGGCCAACCTGTTCGATGTCTGGTTGTTAGTACACCAGTGGTTTCTTTCTTTTTCAGGACATTCCAAATTGTTGTATTCGCTATGCCCAGTGCTTGTGCAATGACTCCGACTGATTTTCCCTCTTTTCTCAGCTTCAAAATGGTTTGCTTTTCTCCCATAGACAGCTCTCTGGCCTTTATGTGGGTTTACCCTTTTTAACAACAAATGCAGTCTTCACAGAGCAGACATTCAGACCTATTAATATTTAAAACAGTCAATCTATCAGGGCACACCTGGGCAATAAGAAACACCTGTCAGTCACATGTTCCTATATTTTCATCACTTGGTTCTATGTTGTAAACACATCTAGATGTAAATACCAGAAAATGAAAGCTGAAATTCTGATCCATCATCTCATTCATCTTTTGATCTCAAACCTAAATGTCTTCAGTGCATGGCAAAAACAAAAGCATTTGGCGTTGCCATTCCGATATTTTGTAAAGGGACTTTTTTTTTTTTTTTTTTAGAAACTCAAATACGATGAGCTCCATTTACAGCAGAGTTTCACTTGAAATCTCTACATTTGATGATTAAAACCTAGATAATTAATCAGAGAGCTTCAAAAGAAATCCACATGAAAAACAACACCACCAACATAGAAACAAACTGTGTCAGGTGCCGGTTAGCATAATGGCAAAGATTTGATCTAACGATTCCAAGGAGAGAAAAAAAATCTGCCCAGACACATCCTCATTCTTTGGTGACAGCCAGTTAGACCAGATATAAGTTCAGGAAATCAGGGCATTTTCTGTCTACTCATTTGCATTGGCATGCTTACTTGAAAAGCTCCAGTACACTTTTACTGTTAACAATAAAACAATTTAGATAAAGTGCATTGCATAAGTATTCACCTCTCTTGACCTTGAAACTATCCCACATTTTGTAGCATTAATTGGGGTTTTTTTTTTCAACCATATTGTCTACACAGAATATCCAACATGGAAACCACATTAATTAAACAAAAAAGCAGAGATTTGTTGATTGCACTGAAAAGAATAATAACCATTGCATTGGTTATTCAATCCACTGAGTCAGTACTTGGTAGAACCACCTTCGGCCGCAATTACAGCTTTTACAGTTTTCTGGGATATGCCTCTACCACCATGATGCTACAGTGCTTCACTGGGGGGATGGTATTCTCAGGGCAATGAGCAGTGTTGGCATTTTTTTTTTTTTTTTAGCATTGTGCCAAAGCCAAAAAGTCCAATTTTGATCTGATCAGACCAGAGAAGCTTTTCCCACATGTGGTGATTTTCCAACCTGCCATTTAGCAAACTCCAAATGGCTAATGGATTTCTTTTTTTGCCACTTGTCCATAAAGCCCAGCTTTGTGGAGTGTCTGGGCTATGTTTATCCTGTAAACATGTTTTCTTATCTGAGCTGTGGACACCTCCAGCATTTAACAGGTAAAGGAAATAGGAAATATGGCTGTCCCATCGTGCTCTGCTAGATATTCTAACTCAAGATATTCATATTCAAAACTTTTCCTGAAATCTTTACCCAGATATCACCTTGGACTTCAAGATACATTCCGGTACATTCCATTAACAGGTGTATTTATTTAGAGATCACATGATCTCTCACTTTAATTGCACACAGGTGAATGTCAACTAGTTTTGCAATTTCCAGTGTGACTAATCTAGGGGTTTCACAGCAATAGAGAGTGAATACGTATGCAAACCTTTTTTTTTTTTTTTTAAGATTTGTAAATACTTTCGATAACTCTACCGATCTTCCCCTGATTTCAATAAAATGGGCCATTTTAAATCGATGACATAAGCCAAGTTGAGTTCATTTGTGCTCCAAATTGTAACAAAATGTGGAAAAGTTCAAGGGGGTGGGAGGGAGATAATTATGAAAAGCACTGTACAAGAGAACTTGTACTGGCTTTAAATTGGCTTTATAGTTTAAAACTAGCTTTATAGTTCAATTTAGAGCCACTGTGGTCATTACAGTTAATAGCTATAGCAGAGGCTTGTGATCAGATTGGATGAAATCAATAGAAAGATTCCACCTTGAATAAACACGTTAAAACTTACCTCAACTGTAGTGGCTGCTTTCTGAGATTTTTTGCCTATGAGGTCCACGTGAACATACTGGGAGCGCATGTACTTCTTAGCCACGTCATAAACCCATGGAGGACAAGTGGCAGAAAAGAGGAGAGTCTGAGGGTTGCTTTCATCACCTGAAATGGATTGATGAGTCATGTGCTATTAGCATAGTTGAACAGGGTGCATTTATTTATATGCATGTTTTTAGACTACATTCAAGTCTTGGAGTGTTTTGCTTGGAGATGTAGAAGGTCAATGGTGTAGGAGGTCAAAACAGAACAATGTCAGACAATGCTGTGCATCAAATATATACAAGGCCATGCAACACCATATAGGAGCTCTTATTTTTAATTTATACACAATAATTCATGTATTAGTGGTGTAAACTCTAATTTACTCTGTCTTTCATCTAAGAGAATTTGTTTATATTTATTGATTTCATGACTATTATTTAATTTAACTCTCTTTTTTTAATGTTTATATTTAAAACTTTTTTTTTTTTAAAAAAAGGTTTACTCTTTTTTTTTTTTTTTTTTTACAAGCTTACCCAACATAATTTCTGTAGGAAGCTAACAAAGACAAGACTAAGAAGTTATATCTATAGTTTTGGTGAAATATTTTATGGTTTCTAAAAGTTTTGTCAAAGTATGCTATAGGCAGATAACCCCAATTTTTGTGAGACCGTGATTTTTTGTCTTTTTTTTTTTACCTTTTTCCAGAATTTAGCCACAAGTGTCATCCGCCTCACAACTTTAGGGATGTTTTTAAAATAATACAGTTTTATTTCTTTAATTTAACATGCGTTTATTTTTCCTCGGGTGGTAAATGTTTCACCTTTTTTGTAGGAAGCAGAGAGGATCTCCTCCACTTGTTCAGCAAAGCCCATATCAAGCATTTGGTCCACTTCATCCAGCACCACATGTTTCAGCTGGGACAGATCCAGTTTGTTGTTCTGAAGGTGGTCTTTTATTCGGCCTGGGGTGCCAACAAGAACATCGATGCCGCTGCGAATGGCATCCACTGTAGCAGAAATATATTACATGGATCAGCAAATATAAGAATGAGCAGGAGTAAAAAACAATTTTCGTTTTTTTTTTGTAAACTCTCACTCTTGCCTAAAGCCATGTCAAGTTGTTAGGTACTGACAGTATGTTATGTATAAAACTTATGAAATGCTGTTATGTAATAGTTTCCAGAAATCCATTCCATTTTAATCGTGTATAACGCAATGCAGGCTACACTCCTTTTTCAAATCACATGTGAATCATCTTACCATCCTATTCAACTATACGCCGTTTTTTTTCCACACTGAAAACAAAGCTAGGTGAAATACGTATTACCTTGAAACTGAGATGGGTGACTGATCTTTGTTTATTTTTATCTAACTGGCAAGGTGTGGCTACCGAAGTTATATTTGGCTACAGGAACGGTCTCTAAGATTTACAGATTTACAAGCAGAAATTCCACAGAAACGAAGTGTTCAACAAAGTGTTCGGAAAATATGGTGTTCCGTTTCTAATTTTTAAAACAGACTTTCACAGTGACATTTTTTAGCCTGTCTAAAATCCAATCCCATACTATTCAAGCATTTCAGGCTACTATTCAGTACTACCTTGAGGGTTGTAGGAGCTTCCTCCATAGAAGCAGTGAACAGAGAGCTTCCTGGTGATATCCTTGAAGTCTTTAGCCACCTGAATTGCCAGCTCTCGAGTAGGAGCGAGAACCAGCACCTACGTTATTAACACAAATAATAAGGTCAACTCACAGGGAAACGCTTTCATTTAAGAAATTTGCCATTCAATAAAAGCACTCAGCCACATCTAAGCCAGAGGTCAATGATTAGATGACTCAGTTATCTGCAAAAAAATGTTATTTTTCCAACTAAGGGTGCAACATATTACAGGCATGATTGTCATCAACCTGAAATAGACATATCTTAACGTCATGCTTTATTACATAAAGATGTAACAAATAATTATTTTTCAAGTGATGTTGGCGTTGAAGGCGATCACTTTTACCTTTTTAAAGCACTCCTGAGCATGTCGTTTCAAATTATTCGACATAGCATACATGGATTAAGATGTATGGATGCATTCGGAAACACCCCGTGTCCTCTTGCCATCCCAAATCGCTTGCCAGGTAGTTACTTGAAAGCTTAAAGCTTATAAGGTGGACTCAAGGCTATATCAAGACTCTTAATATACTGAAATCCCACTAAGGTGGACCTCAGTGGAAGTTGAGTATATTAAGAGTCTTGATTTGTGTAGTCATATTCTCAGCAATTTATACACTTAGCCTCAAAGGTTATGCCCACAGGCCACATGGCATCTGACACCTACTGTACACTTAGATGGTCACAGCAATCTGATTAATGATAGTTTTATGGATAAAATTATGGACTGATATACTCTTCATAATGTTTTTTCACATCTAACTGAAACTCACTTTCGGAGCTCTCCCTCTTCTTTTGTCCTCAGCTCCTGACTGTAGTTTCTCTACTAGTGGGACTGCAAAAGAGAAAGTCTTTCCAGTGCCGGTTCGGGCTTGGCCGATCACGTCCTTCCCATCATACACAGAGTTGAAGGTCTTCACTTGAATATCAAACAGATACGTCACACCCCGTGCTGTAAAATATGTGAATAATTCATTAGCGCTCGATTCCAACACGCGAACATCACACACGGAAAAAGTCAACGAATGAGTGGTCAAACCTTGGAGTAGCTTGATGGTGTCCTGTGAGATTCTGAAATTAGAGAAGGCGCCCTCTCTTTGCTCTGGTGTCTCCTATAGAAGACAAAAAAAAAAAAAAAAAAACATCATCTCACAACTATAAATATATCTTTTCCTCGGGTATTTTCAATGTTTTAGAAGATCTTCAAACCAAGACATAGACATGGGCTGATACAAAATATTATCACAACAATATTTCCATCATTGTTTACAATACTATGACAATATTTACATATTACATAACTGAATCCCTACCCATCATTTCTGGGAATTAACCGAGACTTCCAAGGCAAACAGTCATGTAATGTGAGATCACGTATGTTTGTAAACTTCTCAGCTTAAGCCCAATGTGGGCTGGATTAGGTTTTTTTTTTTTTTTTTTAAACTAGGGAAAATACTAGAGAATGAATTGAAGTCTGAAAAATCAACTTTCTGTATTTCACCCAACACAGAGGTCCCTCAGTAATAATAATCTGTTCAAATCTACATAACATTGTTGATAACTTCAACAAAATAAACTTGTGTGTAAACTATCGTAACCTTTGTGGTTACACAATTGCATTTTTTGACCATATAGTATACAGTTATAGAAGGGAATTATTTAGAATTGCGCTGTCTGGTGTCACCCAGATGAGGATGGGTTCCCTTCTGAGTCTGGTTCCTCAAGGTTTCTTCCTCATGGCATCTCAGGGAGTTTTTCCCCTGCTGTCGTTTCCTCTAGCATGCTCATTAGGAATAAATTCAAATTTTAAAATTTATATCCTGAACTTAGATATTTCTGTAAAGCTGCTTTGTGACAAAGTCCAATGTTAAAAATGTTATACAAATAATATTTAAGTGAATTGAATTGAATACCAGTTTTACAGTACCTAAACTTGGTTACAGACCCAGTGCTGTGGTGGTGTTTTTTAAGTGTTATGCCTCTTACATTACCCGAGTCCATTTTTTTTTTACTTATCAGTAATTTACCTATACCTCTGGTAAATCTAAATCAAGGTTGAAAAGAGATTTAGTGAGAAACACTGTGAGAATATGACAATATGAAGTGCCAATACTAACATATTACGCTTCTAGTACATAAATATATTACGTAATTATCACATGCCTACTCGTAATTGACTTTATACATTTTCTTCAGCTGTTTAAAGCACTTGTGCTGCCGGAAACATTTCAGGAACTAGGACCTACTTTTACTTTATGGGCTGGGGTTTTTAGTTCCTGCTACAAATTAGGTAAGTTTCTGCAGATCAGGAACTAGGTGGAGCTTGCCATGACAAACATTACCAAGAAACATAATCTAAGCACATTTAATCTGCATTAACATTACAAGTAATTACTAAGGCATTACTAAGGTAAATGCCAGGGGCATGACACTTCCTGAAAAGTTGTATTTTCCCATGACACTTTCTTTTTTTTCGAAGGTATGTTTTTCAACTGCCTTTTAGTGTGCTTAATGAGTGCATAGCTGGTTTAAAAATCTACATGAATATTAACAAAGACAAATAAAGAACTACACAAATTAACAAATCTTAACTTCTCTTTGCTTCCGACACATAATGAAATGTCATAATTGTGGCACATGTTACTTGCAGTGTGGTGGAAATGCTAACCAGAAAGAGCACACACAGTAACTTACCACATCCTTTTCACTCTCACTGTTGGAGTCTTCACTGGACTGCGTCGAGTCTGTGACATGCCCATTGACTTTCACTTGAGTCTTTGGTGAGTTTGTACTAACGCCATTGACAGATGGTGCTTGGTCGATTGTTGTGTCATCTGATGTAGCTGCCTTCTTTTTCTTCTTCTTCTGTTAGGATGACCAAAGAAACCAAGGAAGAGCACATCAAGGTTCGTAAGAAACAGTGCAGATACAATACTAGGTAAACCAGTTCATCATTATTTTCTTTTGCTCTAAAATGTTTGCACGCACCAAACATATCAAATGTCAGGAAAATGACTCATTTCTTCAAAATACAATACTGCTTGAGAAATCAATAACAATAAGACTTTTTTTTGGAGTTTTATGCATTCTATGCAATTGCTTCGTATACAATAGCTCCTGCATTACTAACATACATGATCATTGAACATTTTATATTATTTAAATTGTGTTTACATTATTTAAATAAAATACACAGAGAAGCTGAAGTACAGTTCAGAGGCCTGTCACAAGCATGATATTTGAGCTTCCAATTATCACACAAACGATTTATGATTACCAATTTAATTAGTCCTGCCATCATTATGGTACAAGTCTAATTACAATATAATAATGATAATAGTAATGAGACTCATTAGAGCCATTTATAGAACACCTCAGGAATATAAGTAAACATTTTCCTTTGTTCTCACAAAATATGATACAACATGATACAAAGAAAACTATACTATGGCCAAAACATAAATTTGATTTTAGGGTTCTGTGGTTATTCGCATCTTTGACCATCACACTGTTGCTGCTAATCACAGCTGTTTGTCTCTGCAATGAGACCTAAATTCATGCTGTTAATTTCAGCAGCTGATTATCAAAACAATGCAATCATTAGCAAAGCAGTATCCTACTCAATATAGTATTTTAATTAATATTTAAATTCTGTTGAATTCCCAAATCTGATTGGTAAGGCATTGGCTAATTTCCTGTAACACCAGCTCTGACAGTAGTGGTGGCTGCAATTATATCAATTCATTCTCATTTTAATGTTATCATTTCTATCATATCTATCATTCATTTGAGTAACAATTCAAAGGAGCGTTTCCGAAAAGTCAGAAACCAACGGGAGCAAATGTGTTGCGCAAAATCCACAAAAACATGATATGGCGGCTGAGAAAATGCATAAAGGATGAACAGCATATGTTGTAAATAATAAATACAAAATTAAGTATATGTAGTTTTACTCTTATTGGTTCCTGACTTTTCAAATACCCTGCTTTCGTAATCCAACAATAACCATAAAAAAAAAAAAAAAAAAGGTTTTGTATGCACATTATCTATGCAGAAAAGACAAAAATGACAAATAGAAATGACAAAATTTGGCAAATCCTGAATATGTCCACACAGAAGTAAAACTTCACGTGAGAAATAGCAGTGAACCTTAAACAGATAAACAGATCAGCAGTTTGCCAAGGACACTGTGTTCAAACAGATTATTTGCCTGAACCCAACCTATAAAAATGTGCCTGATTCACATTGTTTGTGGCTACAGAAACACGTGTTATCATCACAAGAGGTCCTGTTAAGAGATAATTACCTCTGACTGCTCGCCTGCCGGGTTCTTAACTTTAACTGGTTTCCTCCCGACGTTTCCATTGACATCGGGAGATGTCTGCACGGTCCCGTTGGCTGTGTCCATCTTTTCTCGTTTTACCTTTTTGGGAGCCGGTGGATCGCAGTCAGCAGACTCTTCTGTCACAGTCGTTTTCTTCTTCTTGACCTTGTCTTTCTTTTTCTGATGATTCACAAACAAGACATTTCCATGAGCATCTTAAAACATTGCTTATAACTTAAAAAAAAAAAAAAAAAAAAAAAAGGACAACGCTAAGAAAATGCTACAGCGATAACCATTTGTAACTTGCTAGTCTGCTAGCTTATTATTTACTATCATGACTAAGCCAGTAATGCTAATAATGCTAAAAAAAAAAAAAATCACTTTTAATAAATAAATTGTTAGATGTGGTAAATTGTTGTGGGCATAAGAGGAATGAAACACAGCAGGACACAATGTTATTGGAAAATCTATCAATTTTTCAGCAGTAGCAGTAAATTCACTGATTAATTTAAAAATTAATCAAAACCTTCCAACCAATTAGAATCAAAAAAATCAACAGCAAAATGAATACATTCAACATTAATAGTTTTCTTCATAAGAGTTAGCTGTTTTTGCTAATTGTGACGACATTTCCATTTCACTCCAGTTTCCAAACTTAAAGCTAAAGCAGAGTTTGACTGCTTAAAAGCCTTTCTCCAATCTTTCACTGCTTTATATTTGGCTTTAACCACTAAAAAGTCCACACAGTTTGGCTTCCAGTAACTGAAAATTGCACCAAAATGACGTCTGAGGTAACCGAGTCCACAGGTGACTCTGACTGACAGATGATTATTACCAAGATTGAAGAATGTCATATGCACAAACTTCCTTGTACAAAGAAATTCTTATTTTTCTCATGAATGCTGTAGTAGAAAAGAAAAGATAAATAACAAATAAAATAACGACATTAGAAAATTGTCATGGACATACTTAATATAATCCTACACGCCATACTGAAAAAAAAAAAAAAAAAACCTCATAGAATTTGTAATGGTTTTAATGGGGATTGTATTGGTTTTAATGGAAACTGTAATAATTCCTGTGGGTCTCTACAGGTAATTTGTTTCTTTGTATTCGTGGCATGTTGTGTCTAGTGGATGCCATTAAGGAACAATAAGAGTAATAGTTTTAATGGTTAGCTGACGGTTTGCAATGGTAATTGCAGTGGAAACCATTAGAATTTCTGTTTCTATTGTTTTTTTCCCAACAGGGCGGTGACTATAGACTTTGTCCAACATTGAAGCAAAAATAACAATATTACCTAAAAATAAGAAACATACAAACTATTGTTCAGACACAAAAACACAGTAAAAGCAGTCAGGCGTCACATTTACATGATATCACATACCGCTATGAGGAAAAGTATGTACTACGTTGCAGTAGTGTGTAGTATAGTGTACAGTACTGTATGTTAGTAAGCCGTTTGGAACACAGCCATGGTTTCGACACTCTGTGCAGTTCACATGATGTCCAACAGGGGGCGCGCGGGACTTGTTTTTTTTTTTTTTTCCATCAGCACACGTGGTGCCAGCATGCTAACGAGCTAACAGGCTGGCTATTTAATTAGCTTTCCTCAACCTAATTCTGAACTTTCAGTCTTCTAATCTAGAGAAATGGCAACTCATATGAATTACTTACTGCTGTCACGGAGAGTTTGTAAGACTTTATCTGCTAGTTTAGCTCTGAGCTGTAGTCCATATCCACCAACAGCGCTGCTAGCTAGCCAGCTGAACAGCATGCTAACTTATTCGCAATAAAGACACGAAATAAGCCAAGATTTGTACTTACTTTGGTCTCCAAATTGCTGTCTAATCCCTCGTCCACGTCGTTCATGGTGATAACGTTGTCACTGCTGGTTAAAACTAATGATGGCATTGTGTACCGTTTCTCCCGCAGATGAACACAGCCACTGCCACGGGAACAGGCAGGAAAAGGACCGTTAGCGTCACACAGGAAGCTGATGAGGCACGTGCTGTTTTTCACACCCGCATTCCGACAGATCGCTTCCTCACGAGGCGGCTATTGTTCAGGGGCGGGGCTTGTCGGAATGTGGGTAGGAAGTAACAGAACAACACGTGACGCATTAATGCTGCGTTCACGACAACTGGGAACTAGGAAACTCCTACTTCCCACATTAGAGCGTTCACAGGAACTCGGAAATAAAACTAATTCTCGCTGTAAGCTGTCTACAAAAACTGGAATTAGAAAGTTGTTAAAAAATTAATGCTTAATTTATATTTAAAGTGGGTGTGGTATAAAGTGGGAGTAAAGTGGAACGACTGTTAAAGGTGCAATAATCGATTTTTTTTTTCATTGTACGGAAAACCTAGAAGAAATACATGGTTGTAAAAACAATGCACTAAGCCCTGGCCGTAGCAAACGTGTATTTACCCGCTGAGAAAACCCGTTTGTGAAACTAACCTCCGGTCCGAAATACTTGTTTGTGTTTGGATGAGCCTCCTGTCAGTCATCATATAGACACTCTAAGGGCGATCCTGGGGGCGGAGCTTCGTGAACATGGGCGGGAATGGGGGAGTGGGCTCAAGGAGTCAAAAAAAATCATTCTCCATCAAACCAATAGAGAGATAATCTTGAAAAACAAAGACTGATCTTACCTGATGCTTCTTTAATAATGCCAAAAATTAAATGAAAGAGCAGTTTTATCCAAAATTTTGCAAAAAGCTAATTAACATATCAATTATCAAAGTATCACCCAGTATTTAGCAGTTCAAATATAAACAGAAACTCATATAAACATATAGACTGCTTAAAAACCTCAAATCTCGATGTTATTTCTTGTTCTTACTTTTCACTATGAGTACCGCCATGTTGAAGTGACGTCACAAAATCTCTCAGAACAACTCGCCGTGCGTCCAAAATGGCTTACTGTGACAGCACCTACTGCATTCGTTTCAGTACCTACTGCTCAGCCGTTGTTATAATATGCACTGATCAGTATATGTCTGTAGTATGAATACAATCCGGCCATACTACATCCACCATGTTGGCGTTGTCATAGGTTACTATGACGTCATAATAACCGCAAAAACTTAAAGAGCCTGCCAGATTAAAGCATCTGCACCACCCTTACAGTAAAATGATTTATATGATAATTACGGTATTGTTGGTGTTTTGACAACGTTTGGAAGTACAGCACAGTGGAGACATCGGGCAGCTGCTCGGAGATTACGCCTTTAGAGACAGTTGTTGTTGTTGTTGTTGTTTAAAAAAAAAACATATCATCACCTAGTAAATTGTATACAGATTCAGATTTGATTCCTCGACTTCCTCATGCATGCATTTATTAAAATTATTGAGACTAATTTCATCCCATATGTTAGGCATTTAAAATTGCTTTCAAACTGCTACCCATGAACTGTCATAGGCCAGTTGAACATGCTTATAGGAGAAAACTAAACTATTCTTTTCCTTATACATACATGAGCTCACAGACACCCATGGTGGCTTATGTCACTTCGGTTGACAAGGAAGAGAAGAAGGCAATCCTTTACATCCAGACAACAGGGCCAGTTGTGCTTGCACTCTGGCCACAGATAGCTATGACATTGTTGCAATCTTCCATCAATAAGGAACTTAGAATGCACTTTACACTTGGGAGTCATGGGCGAGGTTTAGTAAGCGATTGTAGATTTATATTTTGTCATTAATGGATTATCTGTCATAGGTTAGGCCTGATGCTGTTTTCTAAATCTGGTCCACATGAATGTGTTCTGCATGTGTTCACGTTGGACAGTACATTGGCCTTTACCCTAGATAGTTTTTTTTTAACCCCAAAACTCCTGGTCCGGCATATTCCCAATATATTCCCGGCACTGACACTGCTTTCATGTAATTAACTACTAAGATATAAGATATAGTAGTTCTAGACATTTGACATTTACTATCAAACTACTTATTTATATTTTAATAGCTCATTGATTACATAGCACAATGGCTATAGTGGACTTCAGTGTGGATTCAGTGAGCCTACTGGTAGTTAATAATAGGACCAGGCTGCCCCCAGGTGACTGTCACAAGTGCCTGAGGCTAATTTGGAAAAGGCGGGAGCCACGTGCAGGACAGTTGGTTGAATCCTGACCGAGGGACTCCCTGTCAGCTGACTGGTACATGGGATTTGGCTTTGAGCTTTCAAAGTGGAACTGCATGTACCAGGGCACTAGCTGTGAGGTACACTGTCTTTAGGGCACTGCATGTGACTTTGTTGTTTATGTACTATTTAAAATATATATTGTTATTCGCATTATAGTTTTTATTCTTTTCATTGTTTTTGAAAATCAGAAATAACACTGAAGTTCTATGTAATGATATAATGCTGACATTACAGTCCCATATCAGTATTACAGTTAAATGGAAGTATATATATATATATATATATATATATATATATATATATATATATATATATATGTGTGTGTGTGTGTGTGTGTGTGTATAGCTCCTATAAATACTAGCAATGTAAATCTACTCACAATTTTAATAAAACTAGGATAATATACAAACCATTGTAAATAGTTTAGGTTCTGCGGGTTTTAGAATTTAAAAGTTATAATGGACTGAATAAATAAATGATGGACATATTAACCACATGTGCCTAATAAATCAATAGTTGGATTATGTTCATGTAATAGATCTGTGCTGCAATCATAAGGAGGTCCTTATGGATCCTGGAAAAAGTCTGGGAACTCCTGGGTTTAATGGACTCCTTATATCCCTATAAGTCCAGGGACACAGGTTTATTAGCATCATATAGTCATAAAATTGTCCCATTTCTTACAATCCTACACTCTCAGAAAAAGATTACTAAACTTTACCTTTCCTCAGGGGTACACATTTTGTACCTTTAGTATGTTTCTTTTACCTAGAAAGGTGCATGTAGTTTACCTTTAAATCTTTACCCCAAAATCTATCTTTCACTCCAGGTGAAAGACACATATTAAAGGAACAGATGTGTCCTTGAGAGTACCACCCCAGTCAGAAGTAATGGTAATGTACAGTACTTTTTTCCTGATTGTTTTCCTGAGTTTTCATTATGGAGCCTGATCATGGCACAAGTGTTAAACCTGGGAAATAATTATCCAGACTGCTACAAATAAGTAACAGGTTTCAGGGGAAATAAACGGATATTAATTCATTCACACAGCAGACTTGTTTTTAATCCAAGTGCCAAGTTCCATCGTGACGATTTTGTTGACAGAAGACCCGCCTGATCTGAATTAGCATCTCTGTAACGCAATCCTCTGTAGTAACCACGTGTTCCCGGCGCCGCGCAGAAGCAGCTGTCAACAAAACGTCACGCGGGGCTTTAACTGCGTTGCGTCGAGGCAGCGTGAAAGCCTATTGGCTGGAGTCATACGGTGGGCGGGGCTTTACCTTACGAGACCGCGGAGGTACCACAGGACGTCACGTAGCGCTCGCGATACAAAAACAGGCTTGCTGCTGTGTTGTTGCAGATGAAAGAGCGCGCGGGCTTCAGTGTGCGTCAGCTGTGTGTGTTTGTTCGTTTACAATGGACGTAAGTAATTACTTCACCCAAGTTTCATGCATTATGTTGTGTTTTATGGAAGACATAATGCTAACTAATTTGGATAATACAGTGAGTAATAAGGTAATAATTAACACAGTGAGCAAAATGCATGTTAGTGTTGGAACTAGATGTATTTGTGTAATGTATAGTTTTGAAGCTTTTCCCACTTCCTTTAGCAAAACTATAAATATAAATATGCAGTTAGTTAGTATTAATATTAGAGTTAGTACTTGGTACTGTCACTTTGGGTCTTATTAAAAATTGATTTGCATCATATAATCAAATCATTACTATATTGGAATATGTTACTTACTGAGTTTATCTTATCTTAACTGTTATGATAAAATATATATTAAAATGGTCAGTATATCTTAAATTCATCACAAAAATTAGCAATGAAAATCAGTTATTAGACACATGGAATGTTTCAGATGTTTTCAGATTTACAAAAGGAGGTGAAAAAGAGAGTTATTTTATACAGTGTATATATATATATATATATATATGTATATTTCTAACCTCATTTTACACTGATCATAATATCAAGTCAAATGGGTTTTTATTGTCATTCCTCTATATAGCTTGTACATTTGACCATGGTGCAACACAGAACAGTACACAAGACTACATAAAGTGCAAATACACAACTGCGTGAGATGAGTGCATGACAATAAATACACAGGACAGTAAATACACAGGACATGGGCTATATGGGCTATATGTAAACTATTGGTAGAGTAGTAGCCATATGTTTAGCATTCCATAAAGTGTCTGATGCAGCTTTGTGCAGTGCAGGTGTGCAGTTGTATCGAGTCAAATATCTAATATCTCTTAGGTAATTATATAATTACATATATAATTAATATCATTGTGATTTTAATATGCTTTGAAAAATTAAGCCAAACGTTCATGTTGGAAAGTCAATTAAGAACAAAGCTCAAATTGATTTTCACACAAATCTAACATAATAAACCCCAATGATGATTCTTTTTTTTTGCCACTAGATAAAAACTGAACCCATAACAAAACCTTCCCATGGCTTTGCTTTACTGAAAGAGCTGGACTTGCAGCGGAGAACAGGAGCCTTCTGTGACTGCGTGATACGTCTCCACGTGCACCCAGACAAGCTCTTCTTGGCCCATAAAAGTGTCCTTGCTGCCTTCAGTCCAGTGTTCGCCACTCTCCTTCCTCAGCACGGTTCCTTCCTGGACTTTACTTCCCCTTTGCTCACCCCGGAAACCCTGGCTTTGCTTCTGGAGTACATGTACACCGGCACGTTGCCCCCAAAGAGCCATGAAGAACCAGTGCTGTATGCAGCTTTCCACCTGCAGATGGAGCAATTGCAGCATGCACTGACCCACAGGAGAAACGAGAAAGAGATCACAGACACTGGTGAGTAATTTATTCTATAAAACCTAACTGATATATCAATATACAGCAAAGTATACAGAGTACAATAAGTAGTACACATACATAAATATGATATAAACATATACTAAGAGATAATAGAATAAAACATTATATAAATAGTAATTAATTTAGTTTATTTTAGTTGCTGGTGGTGAACCCACACAACATTGAAGAATTTTTTAAATGAAATTAAGCAGTATTTATGTAGATATAATCTATGTACCGAGGGATCCAAATGTCTGAGACCACACTGAAAATCGGGGATTTTTTTTTTAAAAAATGTAAAAATGGAAATAAACAAAGTTTTACAATTTTTTCATTAAAAGTTAGCCTCAACACACATTATATACATACATACATACACACACACACACACATATATATATATATATATATATATATATATATATATATATATATATATATATATATATATATATATATATATATACAGTGAGAGTAAAAAGTATTTGATCCCTTGCTGATTTTGTTGGTTTGCCCACTAATAAAGAGATGATCATTCTATACTTTTAATGGTAGATGTATTCTAACATGGAGAGACAGAATATCAAAACGAAAATCCAGAAAATAACTTTAAAGAATATATTTTAATTGATTTGTATTTCATTGAGGGAAATAAGTATTTGATCCCTCTATCCAAAAGCACTTAATACTTGGTGGCACAGCCTTTGTTTGCAAGCACAGCGGACAGACGTTTGTTGTAGTTAACCACAAGGTTAGCACACATATCAGGGGGAATTTTGGCCCACTCTTCTTTGCAGATCCTCTCTAAATCATTAAGGTTGGTGGGCTGTCACTTGGCAACTCGGACCTTCAGCTCCCTCCATAGATTTTCGATTGGATTGAGGTCCGGAGACTGGCTGGGCCACTCCATGACCTTAATGTGGTTCTTCTTGAGCCACTCCTTTGTTGCCTTTGCTGTATGCTTCGGGTCGTTGTCATGTTGGAAGACCCAACCACGGCCCATTTTCAACTTCCTGGCAGAGGGGAGGAGGTTGTCCCTCAGGACTGCACGGTACATGGCTCCATCCATCTTCCCACTGATGTGGTGAAGTAGCCCTGTGCCCTTGGCAGAGAAACACCCCCAAAACATAATGCTTCCACCTCCATGCTTGACGGTGGGCACAGTGGGGACATAGGCAGCATTTTTCTTCCTCCACACATGACGAGTAGAGTTTAGGCCAAATAGTTCAATTTTGGTCTCGTCTGACCACAGAACCTTCTCCCAATCACTTTGTACATCTTTGAGGTGATCATTGGCATACTTTAGGCAGGCCTCCACATGTGCCTTCTTAAGCAGGGGTACCTTTTGGGCACTGCAGGATTTTAATCCATTGCGGCGCAAAGTGTTGCCAATTGTTTTCCTGGTGACTGTGGTCCCAGCTGCCTTGAGGTCATTCACTAACTCCTGCTGTGTGGTTGCAGGCCGATTTCTCACAGTTCTCATGAACATTGCCACCCCACGAGGTGAAATCTTCTGTGGAGCACCAGACCGAGGTCTATTGATGGTCATGTTATACTTCTTAAATTTTCTCACAATTGCACCAATGGTTGTTACTTTAATACCCAGCATCTTGCTAATGTTTTTGTAGCCCATTCCAGATTTGCGCAGGTCAACAATCCTGTCTCTGAGGTCCTGAGAGAGTTCTTTGGTCTTACCCATGTTGGAGAGTTTGGAATCTGTCTGATTGTCTGATTCTGTGAACAGGTGTCTTTCATACAGGTGATTAGTTAGAACAGGTGTCTTCAATTCAGGTAACAAGTTGATTGGGAGTGTCTAACTGGTCTGTGAAAGCCAGAACTCCTAATGCATACTAGGGGATCAAATACTTATTTCCCTCAATGAAATACAAATCAATTAATATATATTCTTTAAAGTTATTTTCTGGATTTTCTTTTTGATATTCTGTCTGTCCATGTTAGAATATATCTACCATTAAAAGTATAGAATGATCATCTCTTTATTAGTGGGCAAACCAACAAAATCAGCAAGGGATCAAATACTTTTTACTCTCACTGTATATATATATATATATATATATATATATATGTATGGGGGATACAGTACATATAAATGTGAATTGGCCACAGACACAGATGAGGAATTTATCAATATTAATTAAGGACTCTATCTTCTTTTAACATTTTGTATTGTAATCACAACAAACCAAAGACTCTTCAAAGCTACGCAAGAGATATTTGATTGACATGCTCTACTTAATTTATTTAAATATGCCTCATTAAGGTTTCTAATGGCTTAAAACAGTCAGCATGTTTACTTTGTTAAATCATATTTTAAATCATGAAGTGTTCAAACACATTCAGTCAAGGTAAGAACAGAAATGCAGTGCAAATACAGCACCTAAAAAAGAAAGCAATGACCTTTCACAGAGCTGTAAAAAGATAAGAGTAAAAATGAAATTAACATTTTTTTGTTAAAAATGAAATTAACATTTTTTTTGTTTTTTGTTTAACATCACGAACAGCCGTAAAAAGTCTTTAGATCCGTTTTTGTTACCTTAAGGATCTTGTGAAACTTAATTTTCATTAAATGTCTTGTTGATTTCATCATGTAAGAGTATGCAAAATCTGCACTCAACTGTACCTTTCTACATACTTGATAAAGTTTTCTACCTTCCTTCTACAGTTCAGGACCAAACCAACAGAAAGAGGGGGTTTACAGAGCATGAAGCTCTATCTGCTTCATCATATTTTCCATATGGCTCAGACCAGCCACCACCATCCACACCAAGCTACGAGGCTGTGCCAGTCATACGCCACCTCAAGACGACGGGAAACAATAATCTTCCACTGCAAAACCACTGTCTTGATAAAACCCTCGATGTTGAGCATGTCTCAGAGGCCAACAAACACCCTCAGAGCTCTCAAGATAATAATTTATTGCTTGATTCATTTTTTGAGTCATCACAGTCAAAACATGACAAGACAGAGAATTCAGTTAATGACATCTCAGATGTTGTTGCTGAGGAAGTTGAAAAGTTTAATAGCTTCTGCAAGATTGGACAATTTCAATCCAATGGCTCTCATACCATCGCAGCTCTCCGTTCAAATACTTATAATAAAGATCAGTGTGTGCATAGTGCTGACACCAGGCCTAAACATTTGTCTCCAGATCCTGACTGTAGAATAAGTGCCAATATATGTGTTTCAGATGTGGACAGTGTCCAGTCATTAAATCCTTCTGAATCAGAAAGACATGTCCAAGTACCAGGAATTCTCTCAAACACCTTTAGTGATAAGAAGTCATACAACACCACTGATAACAACTCTGAGAACACATCTCATGCTGGTAGTCAACAAATGGCAGGAACTTGTAAAAGGCAAGACAATTTATATTTAGAAAATTCTAGCAGTTCTGACACAAATAGTACAATATGTGAAAAAGGAACTTCAGATCTTAATGAGTGGCATAAAATGGGCCAATATTATGCTCCAACATCTGAAATGGTGACTGTGGAAAAAGTTGTCTTGGGTGAAGAATCTCAAAAAAACAGTCATACTAATTGCTGTGACTTCTCCAAACTGAGGAAAGACTGTGTAAATCAGGGACACTTAAGATACCATTGCCTCCCAGAGTCAAATGATTCAGACAGTGACGAGACATCTCCAGGGTCTAATGTGGATGTGAAAGACAGCTCTGAAGTTCTGGAGACAATAGATGTGACAGAGATATTGTGCTCGACCAGAGAACAACTAAAGTCTGGATCTCTCACTTACTCAAAGACACGTCAGTTCCAGTGCTCTGTTCCAGAGTGTGAGAAGGCCTTCAGCCAGCGCGGGTCCTTGAATAGACACATGCGTTCACACCTGGGCATTCGTCCTTACTCCTGTCCCCTCTGCACCATGACTTTTTCCAGACAATACAGGGTCAATGAGCACATGCGTGTCCACCAGAGGAGCTGTGAGGACCCACCTTAATCCTTATGTCCTTAAGTGATACTGTACATAAAATTACTCCATTATTCATATTGGGTATATTCAGAGAATTGCCAGAGTGTCCAACTCTGGTCCAATATTCTGTGATGTACTGCAGAGTTGAACTATTATTTCTGGTTGTAACATATCCAGATAAGCTCAATTAGGCTTGGTAATTACCTGTCTTGTTGGAGAGAAGGGTCAGAAGTAGTGTAGGAATGTTCCTGTAGATCTCCTTCCTGGTAACTGTCACATTGAAGCACCCCATCATACTTGGCTTCCCGTGGATGAAACTCCACAATCCTCAGATCTCCTGGATGGACAAGGAAATCACCTGCTGGTCATCTTATTGTCACTGCCACTGCATCCAGGCAGCTCAGCTCGTCGTGACCTCAACTTCGGGGGAAATCCCAGAGGACCATACCCTCTCACGATCCCATCCAATTACTTCGATCTGAGGGAGGTTTTCAGTAAGGCCAAGGCCAACGGGTTACCCCTACACTGCTCCTATGACTGCACTTTGAGCTGCTGCTGGAGCCACTCCTCCTTGCAACTGGATTTACCCACTGACTGTAGCTGAACAGCAAGCCATGGAGGAGTACATCCAGGAGGCACTCCAGCAGAGGTACATCCACCTGTCCATGTCTCCCACCTCAGCTGGTTTCTTCTTCATGTGGAAAAAAGGGGACAGCCTCAGACCCTGCACTGACTATTGGGGATTAAACCGAATAACAGTCAAGTACTGGTACCCTCTGCCTCAAGTCCCTGGAGTCCTTGAGCAACTCACAAAAATTTTCACAAGACTGGACCTCCACAGTGCATACAACCTGGTGTGTATCTGGGAGGGGGATGAGTGGAAGACAGCATTTAGCACTTCCTCTGGCCACTACAAGTATTGTGTGATGCCATATGGAGTCTCTTGCACTCAGTCTTCCAATGCGTGTTAAATGATGTCCTGAGGGACATGCTGGGGAAATACATCATCGCTTATATCGATGATATCCTGATCTATTCCCCTCCTAAACTCAAGTGTTCCACATCTGTCAGGTCCTCCAGCACCTCATGAAACACCATCTGTATATCAAAGGTGAGAAGTGCGAGTTTCACCAGTGCACGATCATCAATCATCAGCCCAGACGGAGCAACCATGGACCAGGCCAAGGTGGCAGCTGTCATAGACTGGCCAACACCCAAGATGGGCAAGGACCTGCAGCGATTCCTCGGCTTCACTAAATCCTACAGGCATTTCATCTGGGGCTTCAGCTTCATAGCACATCCCCTGACTTCACTCCTCAGGAAGGGGCCTAAGTGCCTGGACTGGAACCCCGTCACCGAGAAGGTCCTTAACCAGCTCAAAGGTGCATTTACCACACCTCCCATCCTCAAACACCCTGACCCTTCATGGCCTTTCGTCATCAAGGTAGATGCCTCTGAGATGGGGATGGGAGCCATCCTGTGCCAGTGGTTCAGAAAGAAGCCTAAACTTCATCCTTTGGCTTCTCTAAGAAGTTATCCCCAGCTGAACAGAATTATGACACTGGGAACTGGGAGCTACTGATGGTGAAATTAGCCCTTGAAGAGTGGTGCCACTGGCTGGAGCAGGCCACTCACACATTCACAATATTCACAGATGACAAAAACCTTGAGTACCTCAAGCCTGCAAAGTGCCTGAACCCCCATCAAGCCCAGTGGTCCCTCTTCTTTGCCTGGTTCCAGTTCACCGTTTTCTACCAGCCCGGCTCCAAAAACATGCATGTATGCATGCCGCCCTCCCACGAGAGGGCAGCAAGGAGCTCATTCTTCCTTTCTCCTGCTTCGTGGGTGCCACTGACTGGGAACTGGACCAGGCCATCACTCGCACCCCTTAGCAGCAAATTCCCAGTGCATGTCCCCCAAACAAACAGTTTGTACTGGTTAAGCTGTGAGCCAGACTTATCACGTGGGCACACACCTCCGTAGTGACGGGCCACCCAGGCAAACAATGCACTTACCATCTGATGTGGAACAAATACTGGTGGCCAAACATGCATGCGGACATGCACCATGTTGTCTCTACCTGTACAGCTTGTGCCCTAGCCAAAGTACCATGAACTCTACTGGCAAGCTCCTGCCGCAGCCCACACCCCAAAGGCCCCACATAGCGTCCGATTTCATCCCTGACCTGCCAGAATCCCACAGTCATCCTGGTTATCATCGACCACTTCTTTAAATCACTGTACCTCATCCCCCTGCCCAGCCTGCCCACAGCCTTCCCCACAGCTGAGCTCCTCTTCAGCCATGTGTTCCGGTATTTCAGGATTCTGGAGGACATTGTGAGCGACCAGGACCCTCAGTTCACCTCTCAAGTGTGGGCCAGCTTTATGGAAAAACTGGGGTTAACCGTAAACCTGACCTCAGGTATCACCCACAAGCCAACGGGCAGATGGAGAGGGTGAACCAGGAGATTGGCCGGTTTTTGTGTATGTTCTGTGCAGATATCCAGGAGGATTGGGCCCAAGTCCTGCCATGGGCAGAATATGCCCAGAACTCACTGCTATACTCAGCGCCCCCAACACGCAACTCACTCCCTCCCGATGTGCACTTGGGTACCAGCCCCTCTGTTCCCCTGGAACACCTGCCCCACCCACTTGACAGCTGCAGACAATTGGTTCTGGCAGAGCGAACAAGTATGGGAAAGCACCAAACCAGTGTCTCAAACAGGTGGCCCAGACAAACAAAGACAACAAAGACCAGCACAGAGGAGAGACCCCCCTACCAGCTGGGAGACAGAGCCTGGCTTGCCACCAGAGACCTTTGACAACCCCAAACATGTACAAAGTTAAGCCCCAGGTACATCGGCCCCTTCAATGTCCTTAAAAAGATCAACAAGGTCACCTACAAGCTGGACCTCCCATGACACTGCTGCATAGACCTCTCATTTCACATCTCCAACCTGGGCCCCTAGCCACTAACCTCCCGCCCACCATCCCATCAGCCCCTCTCGACAACAAAAGGTCAACCTGCGTACCTGGTAAAAGCAATATTCAACTCCCATAACAAGACTGGCTGGCTAGAGTACCTTACTGAGTGGGAGGGGTACAGACCAGAGGAACAATGTTGGGTCCCAGCACACGACATCCTTGACATCCTCTGTCAGGTCATCTCAGCCAGAACTCGATTTCCCAGAACACATCTCGGCCCACAAACACAGCCGCCCCAGACTGCTCTTCCCATGATACACACACCTTGTCATGTTCACAGTCACTGGACTTCTGATCATGTACACTTCTCACTAATCACCACTGGAACTATATATTGGACTCTCACACACATTCACTGTGAAGTAAACACTCAGTTTGTTTAGTGCACCTGACTTTACCAAGCCTTTGATGTCTGTGATCACCGTTCTGTTTTTTTAACTTTTGCAAGTTTTGGCCTAGCCCTGTTTACTCTGTTTGTTGATTGCCTGACCTAAGCCTGTTTTTGACCTTGATCTTGCCTAACATTTTTGGATTTGTCTGCCTGCCTATGCTAAAAAATACTTAATGCAACTGCATCTGTCTCACCCTTCTCTCACATGACGTCAAACAGTTTTCCCCTTTCAATTATTTTAAATATTGGCGTCAATCTCTTTGAAAATCTGTTACAAGTAGGTATGGTGAAAACCATAATACTGGATTATAATGTAAATGTTAATTTATTGACATAAGCCTGCCATTGGACATAAAAAGATTGTTTGATGTAATGTTTGTTGATGAGACAACTGAGCATTGGCCTAAAGCTATACTGTCATTTATTTGACAACTGATGGTAATGCATGAGATGCATAATAACTAATATGAGGAGCTGTAAATGCAAACATACATTGAATATACAAAAATGCATTTATTATAGTCAGTGGTTGTTTACATCAAAACGTCATCATCGTTTTGTTAGATTTATTCAATACAAAATTAAAAAGATTATTTGGCAATATACATTTCCATATATGAACTAGTACAGTGTTTATGTGTATGCTATAGTGAAATGTTTCACATTTCAGTTGTTTTTTTATGCCAAGAAGGAAAAGAATGGTAAGATATGAGTATGCTCCATCCCAAACGCTAGAGCATAGAGATCCCATTCTAACAAGATTTTTTTCACAGTCTTTATTTCTAGCAATCATACAGTGTGGCCTGAAGAGCTAAGTTAATTAGCCATTAAGCAAACGGCTTTCAATTTGTTTCCTGTGTACACTGTCACAAGTAACTTGTTCTTTTCAGTTTTCTTGACGACACCTCCTTGTTAGAATGAATTCTAATGAGCTCTCTATCACAGACTAGCGTTTGGAGTTCACCCAAGGTCTCTCTAAAGAGGCCTCACTCTGCTGAAGGTGGGTAACGCATGACCACGAACATCTACGGAGAGGGAGAGAGAGAGAGAGAGAGATTAACGGATGCTGTCACACACAATATAGTATATCACAGATTCACATTGTGACATTTCTCCAAAACTGACATATGATACATATAATAATGCTACTTATTGTGCTTTTTAGCTTCTTAAACATTTGTACAAATCATCTAAAGAAGAGGATTAAATGGAGAGATGATGGGAAAATAAGGAATTCATTTTAACCTGTGTATGAGTTGAGCGCAGTGCTAGACGGGCGAACACAGTCATGGCAATGAGGATCACTCCCGCCACCAAGCTGTGGAACAGGAACACGGCTTCCAGGCTGTAGAGCTGCATCTGAGAAATGGGAACACTGTTTAATATCAATGGTCTTAATGTCAGATAAATTTGTTTCATTTAAGTAACACTTGAAGGGAGTAAAATTATCTGCAAGTGAAGATTATGTTATAAAAATGTAATAATCTTATAATAATTCATAATACATCTAAGTCTGAGAAATATTTGCTAAATTTGCCTATGTTCAAGACTTGTTCATTTGCTGATGGATTGTTTTTTGCAGTGTAGGTTATCTATTATATATAGGTTATAGGTATAGGGTATAGGTTATCCTACAATGTCATATCTATTACAATTTTTAAAAATGCTATTAATTGGAAAATTGGCATATTGTACTGTGGTTTACATACTATACTAGGAATTAAATTATCAGGTTAAGGTTCCCTGCCAGAGAGCCACGAGTTCTATGTTTGTGTTGTATTCAATTTGTTTCTGATAAGAGCAGTAGCTCATCGTTATGGGTCTATGCTTCCTAAAACTATCTGACGTAATGCGTAGATGCAATAATGTTGGTTGAACAAGGGGTGGAATGGTATAATAACCTTTTGGCCATTTTCTGAATCATGGTTTTATGAATAGTGTGGTATTTGCTTAGTAAATACTTTGTATTTACTTAGAGACCACTTTATCCTGGTTATCCAGGGGAGAGCTTATCCCAGTAACACTAGGTACAAGGTAGGAATGTACTATGGTTGGGATGTCAGCCCACTGCAAATTTTAAAATTTACTTTAAAAATTTTAAAATGACTATTTTAAAATGTACTTTAATGAGAATGATTCTAATGATAGATGTTTAACAAGCTTACCACAAACTTCACTACAACACATTTTGCAATGGAGCACCTTGTTGTATTATGTAAATCAGTATGTAAACATTGCTAGTATATTAGGTTACTTATTATTGCTAGCTTGGTAGCTTACTGGTAAGATTGAGTGAGCATGCTAGTTAACCAGATAGCTATTGCAAATTTTTTGATTAATTAAAACAGACCCACAACATATGCAGCTTAATTTTATACCACTTCAAGCCTTTTTTTAATTTAAGCAAAAATATTAAATAGTAATCAGCATATAACATTTTTTACTTTTCAAACAATATGGATCTACAGTATATTGTTTACTTCTTTACTATAGTAACAGCCATGATTAAATCATAGAAACATCAGAACATCACACCTTTCAGCCCTTTTTGGGGCTTAAAATAACCTACAGGCCTAGATTCTGTAATATGAAAGTTATTTGTTATACCTGAAACAACATTTTTTCTAGATGAGCCTTCACTAAGATAAATTAATACAAAGGTATCATTAACTTTACTTATGGTATATGGAGATGTTGGAATTTTAAAAAAGTTCTAACTTTTCTATATATATTTTGGTATATATATATATATATATATATATATATATATATATATATATATATATATATATATATATATATGGACAGCATGTCTGCCCACTTCCACTGAGAAAACAAACAATGTTTCTCACAATCTTCAGTGAACACTGAAAATAGTGTGAACAAGCACAAGACACAATGGCATCTTGTTATTTTGTGTTAGTCTGCACTGGTTTGACTCTACTTTGATTTATTCTTTGGATTTTCAAGTTTGGAACTTCATGACATATTCAGTGGTATGTAACATTCTTATAACAGTCATTCATTTTTGGCCAAATACATCAGATGGAATCTTATTAATTCTAAAATTTTGGGGGGAAAATTTGTCACATCTGCCAATAGCAGTGCCATATTGTACACTGTCGATAGGTTGTGTACCTGAATGAATGTAACTTATTCAACTGGATCATCAGACAGTTGCCTTTTGTACTTTATATTAAAAACACAACATTAACACTCTTTTCCAGGATGACAACGGTATGATACATGGCCAAATGTGTGTAGGACCTGTTCAGCAAGCATTTTAGAACGCTGGGACACTTTGATTGGCCTGCAAAACCACCAAATTTCGCAGGTAAAACCAAAATAAGCACCACAAACTCTGGCTGAGTAGTGAGTCAGTACTGAGTATACTGAGTCAGTGGAAGAGTGGGCAGAAATTGACAGAAATTTGCGAGACACTGGTGGAATCTTAATCTCACTGGATTGGTGCTGCTATTTCATTAGGGGAGGCGTAACCAAACATCAGAAAAGAAATGGCATGTGGCTAATTTTTTCATGAGCTTATGTATATTTGCATATACTAGGCCGTAAATCATTTTATTGATTTTTCCTGTAGTCTTTGCAATGAGAATAGTGGTGCAATGGATTTTATTTGGTGCCTGCATTTTTCTCTACACACAAAAATAACAGCCAAATTCTCTTAATGACATAAGTAAATGTTCAGAAAATCAATTTCTGTACCACAGAATGCATTGTAAAATGACTTTATCTTACAAGATACAATAGATTTACTTTCTAGATATAACCTGCCTGTTTTATTTGAATAATTTCAGTAGTCAATCTCCCTCTTCAATGAGAGGGAGTGGGGTTAATCTATGTTACTGTGCAAAACATACTGTGCCAAAAAAGAAATAAAATAAAAACAAAATTCATTCTACCCTTAAAGAATATATGTTTTATCATTCAAATATAAGTATCTTATTCTTATCCACAAATACAAGTCTTCTGTTGCTGATAACTTACATAATGTTCCACGGTCACTTGTGTTTCGTTGTCGTTGAAATTCTCTGGATACATCATATAATGATAAGAGTGTGAGGCTAAAGTTTTGCTGAAAATTATTGCACCAACTAAAGTCCCAAGTATTGCAAGGATACTAAACACAAGACTAATTGTGACCTGCAAGGGAAAAAGGTCCACATTAATGAACTTTAATTAAATTAATAATTAATGAAATTATATTATTATTCTTTTATTATCTTAAAGCATATTATTCAGTAACTACAGCAAAACTAATAGCAAAGTCATGTAGTTATGAGAGGGAGACATGGAACTCCAGAGCTATTGTCATGTCATGCAAGTTTAAGGGGTTAAAGCTATATCATAAAACTTAAACTTAGAGCACTCACCATCTTTTTCGTGGTGTTGCGTTCTGACTGTATGTACAGAACACCACAAATAAAGTACTGCAAGACAGAAAATACACATTAGTAAGAGCTTAAGTACATCATACAGATAAGCATTTGATTCAAAGTTCTTCTACTTAATTACTGCTGCTAAATGTGCGATCATAAAGTACTCATTCGAACACTCTCAAATGACTATTTACATTAAAAGTACAATGATCAGTACGTCAACTGTAGTGACTCCATTTCATTAATTCCTGGAAAGATTCACTTTACAAACATAAACAAAACCCACTGTGTTACAAGCATAAATGTGCTTTCTCCTTCTGTCATTCTCTTATACTATAGTCCTTCCATCTGTTATTTATTTACCAGTATGTATATGTAATTCTGCTCATCCTAGCTAAAATAAGTTTGTACTGTTTGTATATAAGTATGAATATGTAAAGAAGAAACATTAATGCAGATAAATCCAGCACTACTTCTACACCATCTGTGTAAGCAGTTTATAAAGCACAATTGGGCAGATGCTTTATAAACTGGGTAAATTTATGGAAATGCACGAGCAGAATGTATGAAAAATGGTAATAATCATGCACCACAATATTACTGTTTTCGATGTGTAATAGTAATGTAATGACATATGTACTAATATAACACACCTGTAGCAGTTAAAGTGTTAAATCAGACTTTTCACACATAAATTACATAATAAAATCTATTGGAAACTGTTGAAATATAAAATGGCCTTCTTAAGAGGTTTGCTGTTAGTCCTCAAAAGTAGTTTTTCAAAACTATAGAAATTAAGTTTGTTTTAGAAGTTCATTAAAACATCTTGCATCACATTCAAGGGACAAGCTTCGTCTGTACTAGTATATATTACTATTAATAGAATAATTCAGATTTCTATTTCTTGGTATACACTCCTAGTTGTAAATTATTTTACAGATTTAAAATGAGGAGAATCACTAGAGATTTGCAGTTTCAGATGTGTGTATGTTCATTATTTGTACATGTCTTGTCAACCACGCAAAGAAAAATAAATTCTTTACCAAGATGCCCAGCCAAAAGGGGCTATAGTTTTCTGCTGATGTTTCCATAATGTCTCCTTTCAGAGGAATCCCAAACAAGAACATACACAAGCCCAGGAACAACAGCACAATCTTGTACATAAGAAACACAGGAAAACATAAGATAGGTCAAATCTGAAATGCGGGGTATTTTCATTTTAACAGTTTTAAAAGTTGCTTGATATAAGAGACAAATAAAATCTTGCTTCACTCAAATATGGCCATGTGACTGCAAATGTGTAAGAATTCAGTCCAGCTCTTATGAAAAAGTTATGAGTGATTCTTAAGGTTTGAGATCAGACACCATAGTAAATTTGGTTTTATACTGGCCATTTAGCTTCCTCTCTTTTTTTAAGTCATGGATAAAACATTAAAAAATCCCTTCATGTTTTACTACAAAGAAAACAAAGAACAAACTAGAATCAGATATTTCCTTAACACGAAGAAGATTGACAACCAGGCTGAATAGTGTAGAATTAATGACTAGGTTATCCTACTGTTATGGGCCTCACATTACTCCAGAATAAACTGCCTGAATTTATTTTCGCACTGCAGGTCTAGATTAAACACAGTTCAAACCTAGAGAACTAAGTATACATATATTATAAACATATACATATGTGTGTGTGTGTGTGTGTGTGTGCTGGATATATATAGATCCAGCTGTAACAATGAATGATAGATACACACCGATCAGCCATAACATTATGACCACCTGCCTAATATTGTGTTGGTCCCCCTTTTGCTTTCAAAACAGCCCTGACCCATCGAGGCATGGACTCCACTAGATCCCTGAAGGTGTGCTGTGGTATCTGGCACAAAGAAGTTAACAGCAGATCTGGGGAATTTGGAGGCCAAGTCAACACCTTGTCATGTTCCTTGAACCATTCCTGAACAATTTTTACAGTGTGGCAGGGCGCATTATCCAGCAGAAAGAGGTCACTTCCATTAGGGAATACCGTTGCCATGAAGGAGTGTACTTGGTCTGCAATAATGTTTAGGTAGGTGGTATGTGTCAAAATAGCATTCACATGAATGTCAGGACCCAAAGTTTCCCAGCAGAACATTGCCCAGAGCATCACACTGCCTCCGCCAGCTTGCGTTCTTCCCATAGTGCGTGCTGGTGCCATCTCTTCCCCAGGTAAACGATGCACACGCACCTGGCCTTCCATATGATGTAAAAGAAAATGTGATTTATCGGACCATTTATTCTTCCATTGCTCCGTGGTCTAGTTCTGATGCTCACCTGTCCATTGTAGGCACTTTTGGCAGTGGACAGAGGTCAGCATGGGCATTCTGACAGGTCTGCGGCTACACAGCCCCATACGCAGCAAGCTGCGATGCACTGTGTGTTCTGACACCTTTCTATCATAGCCAACTTTAACTTTTCAGCAATTTGTGCTACTATAGCTCTTCTGTGGGTTCAGACCAGACAGACTAGCCTTCACTCCCCACGCACATCACTGAGCCTTGTTTCCCATGACCCTGTCGCTAGTTCACCGGTTGTCCTTCCTTGGACCACTTTTGGTAGGTACTAACCACTGCACACTGGGAACACCCCACAAGGCCTGCCGTTTTAAAGATGCTCTGACCCAGTCATCTAGCCATCACAATTTGACCTTTGTCAAAGTCTCTCTAATCCTTATGCTTGCCCATTTTTCCTGTTTCCAACACATCAACTTCGAGAACCGACTGGTCACTTGCTGCCTAATATAGCTCAACCCTTGACAGGTGCTATTGTTACGAGATAGTCAATATTATTCACTTCACCTGTCAGTGGTCATAATGTTATGACTTGGTGTAGATGAATGATATATATATATATATATATATATATTGCCAAAAGTATTGGGACACCCCTCCAAATCATTCAATTCAGGTGTTCCAATCACTTCCGTGGCCACAGGTGTATAAAATCAAGCACCTAGGCATGCAGACTGCTTCTACAAACATTTGTGAAAGAATGGGTCGCTCTCAGGAGCTCAGTGAATTCAAGCGTGGTACCGTGATAGGTTGCCACCTGTGCAATAAGTCCATTCGTGAAATTTCCTCGCTACTAAATATTCAACGGCAATTGGGAACAACAGCAACTCGTAAAATCACAGAGCGGGGTCAGCGCATGCTGAGGCGCACAGTGCGCAGAAGTCACCAACTCTCTGCAGAGTCAATAGCTACAGACCTCCAAACTTCGTGTGGCCTTCAGATTAGCTCAAGAACAGTGCACAGAGAGCTTCATGGAATGGGTTTCCAAGGCCGAGCAGCTGCATCCAATCCTTACATCACCAAGTGCAATGCAAAGTGTCGGATGCAGTGGTGTAAAGCACGCCGCCACTGGACTCTAGAGCAGTGGAGACATGTTCTCTGGAGTGACGACTCACGCTTCTCTGTCTGGTAATCCGATGGACGAGTCTGGGTTTGGCGTAGGAGAACGGTACTTGTCTGACTGCATTGTGCCAAGTGTAACGTTTGGTGGAGGGGGGATTATGGTGTGGGGTTGTTTTTCAGGGGTTGGGCTTGGCCCCTTAGTTCCAGTGAAAGGAACTCTTAATGCTTCAGCATACCAAGACATTTTGGACAATTTCATGCTCCCAACTTTGTGGGAACAGTTTGGGGATGGCCCCTTCCTGTTTCAACACCAGTGCACAAAGCAATGTCCATAAAGACATGGATGAGCGAGTTTGGTGTGGAGGAGCTTGACTGGCCCGCACAGAGTCCTGACCTCAACCCGACAGAACACCTTTGGGATGAATTCTCTGTATTCTCAGCATCCTAAAGAATTTACAGGGTACAAACCTTACACAATTTGAAAATGCGGAAGGTTTGTACCTTGTAAATTCTTTATGTCATGAAAACCACATGAAGTGGGCAGCTTTCAATATGTTAAAAAAAAGGTAAAATCAGCTTTTTGTTTGTTATGCCATACTCTCAGACTCTTGGTAGCAGAGCATGCCTTTGCATTTATGCACACCACAAAAATACTGAATACCTAAAAATGGGTATGCAGTTGACAAGCTAGATGGCTAGATGCTCTCCTTCACTCCCACATTAATTTCATGAGTTCATACCATACCAAGGCTGAAACACTCTCACACCTCCACCTCACTCTACCTACAGAAGAGACCACAGAATCTATATTTCCTGAGTTCCACTTTGTTGGTGCTCTAAGGAGCACTGACCATAAATAGCCCAAACATGTAATAATCAACCTTTCTTTCTTACCATGGAAAGAGTTTGGCTGTCAAACAGAGACCTCTGTTTAAAGCAGGGTGTAGGAAATTCAAGCCCATTGGTCTCTTCAAGGTGGTCAAATGAATCAATGACGTCGTACTAGCTCAACTTACCTAACCATTACCATTTCACGTTTCCCTCCTCAAACCCATGGTATTAGGTCCTATGCGTTGTTTTACCCATAACTCATACAGGTTTTTGATAATTGCTTAGCCTGGTTTAGTCTGTGTGAAGATCGTGTTTGAGTTGGACTTGCCCTTGTGATTTGCAATAAACACCCTGCATTGTATCCAACTCTCTGCCTCATACTTATTTTCAGCATCATTTAGCTGGAGAACCTTGTGAATGAATTCAATTGTAGTTTTTTTCTGTCCTTAACAGAGTGAAAATATGTTTTTGACTTTTTTTGTACATTTGCCTATTGGAGAAATAGTTGAGCACAAATAATTGTGCCCAATATAAAACCAAGTTTACCACAGCTGGGAATTAGGTTTCCTTGGTGTAGCTGTTCTGAAGACTTCACTTGTGTAATATTCAACAAAATCACTCTTTCTAATTTATATTCCTATGAATTCTTTGTGTCCTGACCTTGTCATGTTTGTGCTGCTGGATGCAATCAGGAATGTGTGGGTGTTTTCTCTCTCACCCCAACAGATCTTGGCTCTCCTCTGAGGAAGCGGTGCAGAGGTTTAGCGCCACCGGCAGTTTGTGTGCTTGGTCCCTTAATCTCCTGCATGGGCTCACTACCTGCATTTGTGTCCATCTCTGTGAAGATTTTGGTAAAACAGTTTGAGTAGAACATTTTAGACACTGAGCTATTGGTATAGGTTGAGGTACACTCACCGTACCACTTTATTAGGAACATGTGTACATTCATAACTGCTCATTCATGCACTTATCTAATCAGACAACAGTCTGAATTTACACAGAATAGTGCAAAAAACAAAAAACATCCTGTGAGGGTCTGCAAGGATCTGCCGGCTATAACACCTTGAGAGAAATCAGAGGAGAATTATCAGATTGGTTTGAGCTGACAGGAAGTCTAAAGTAAGTTATATAAGCACTCTTTACAATTGTGGTGAGTAGAAATCATCTCAGAATGCACAACACATCAAACTTTGAGGTGGATGGGCTACAACAGCAGACGACCACATCAGGTTCCACTCCTGTCAGCCAAGAACTAGAGGTCAAGAGGCTACCATGAGCACAGACTCACCAAAACTGGACAGTTGAAGACTGGAAGAAGACCAGATGATTTTGTTTTCTAATCTTCAACTGCCGATTTTCTGTGAGCCTTTGCCCACGATAGCCTCAGATTTCTGTTCTTGGCTGACATGAGTGGATCCCATGATGGTCTTCTGCTGTTGTAACCCATGCACCTCAATGTTCGACATTTTGTGCATACTGAGATGCTTTTCTGCTCACCATGGTTGTAAAGAGTGATTATATAACTTACTATATCCTTCCTGGCAGCTCAAACCAGTCTGGCCACTTTCCTCTGACCTCTCTTATCAACAAGGCATTTCTACCCACAGAACTGTCACTCACTCAATGTTTTTTGTTTTTTATACCATTCTGTTGTGCGTGAAAATCCGAGGAGATCAGCAGTTTCTGAAATACTCAAACCAGCCCATCTGGTACTAACATCCATGCCACAGTTGAAGTCACAGAGATCACACTTTTTCTTTATTCTGTTTGATATGAACATTAACTGAAGCTCTTGACCTGTATCTGCATGATTTTTTGCTTTGTGCAGCTGCCACATGATTGGTGGATTGGGTAACTGCATAAATGAGGTGTACAGGTGTTCCTATTAAAGTGACCGGTAAGGATATATTAGTAGATCTCCAGGAGGAAGGTATGGTTTAGCTATTGGGACTTAATGTTGATGTGATCAGTATTTAAACAGTAGTTATTATAAGCGTTATAGTTAGCTAGTAGTTCTGCAGGAGAAATTTAAGACTCAGTAATTACTGCTTCATTAATAATTAACTCCTAGTTACACTTATTGAGTAATTAACTAGTTGTTCTTAGTAGTTAGTAAGAATAAGATAAGTGTTAATGAAGAATTATTCATTTGTTCCTGCTTAGTTCCTGCATAGTTACCTTGAGCTGTTGAGTTGTTGAACAATATCGTATTGGTAAATGTTACCAAAATCTGAATTAAAGCTTTTAATGATTATAGATTTTAGCTAGATTAGTGGGCCAGCATCAAGTACAGTTGGCAAAAATACTCAGTCTTTTAATTCTTATCAAGAATAAGTATATTTAGGGGTTATTATGAAAAATGAAAAAAAGGTTCCTTTTAATACATGATGAATGTTGGAACACGATGAATGTTAACTTAAACAGTCTTTTAGACAGTGTTAGCTATCTAACGTTAGCTGGGTCACACAATACCATAGTTTTGTTTTGAAAGAGCAATTTATTTATGACCACTTTTCCATCCAGCTTGTTTGCATCATTGATTTGTGGGGCTCTAGCTAGATAGTACTTATATTTTAAGTATTAGTCTATCAAAAGAATGCACTGTTAATTTTTAGGTAAGGAGCTGTGTGGTGTATGTTTGCTTATTTCTAGTTTATTGATATGTTTTCTCCAGTGAAATTCTAGCTAGCTAAAGCAACATTAGCTAGCTAGCAATGTTCACATTTGAAAAGTTTCATTCATATTAGTATTAAAATATATGGCTATACTGAAGACTCAATTGATCTGTCACTGTGTTATGCCTCGCTAACTAGCTAGCTTTGCTGGATGACAATATCAAACGGAGCTGCATTCAGCTCCTGGAGGAACATTGTTTCGTTTCACTGTGTACTGTACCAGGTGTATATGGTTGAAATGACAGTAAAACCACTTGACTTGAGAATGAGGTCACTTTTGTTACATTTTTTTCGCCCCAAAATCTAAAAATGCTTTATTATAGGCTCATTAGAATCAGAATGGTGCTTTACTGGCCAAGTACATTTGCATATTTCAGTAACTGTCAAGCTCCCATTAAAAGAAAAAAACAAAAAATCCTATTTTCTCCCAATTTAGTCATTGCATTTCCCACCCACTGGGTATTTCTCTCCTCCCCTTTGAGAATGAGAGCTAACATGTGCTTACTCTGAGACAAGTGAAGACACCGCATCTTTTACATCTGCTGCATAGAGCAGCTAAACATGTTGTAGGAGACATAGTAAAGTAATAGTACCTGAAGTACTTTCTGGTGACCAAGGTACAAAGGGTCAGCTGTAATTTTTCATGCTTCCTGACTCAGGACGGCAAAACTTGCATCTGTACCTGTATCTTCCAGGTCTGTTTTAACACAATTTTCCTATGTATGTGCAATTTAAACTATTGAAGGCTGAAGACTGGCATTAATGTAGTAAATTACGTGAAATTTATCCTAATTTTTGGTGACCTTCAAGATTACTTGCTTTTGATTAGATTCTACTGATGATAAGTAAATAAAACATTAAAAGTTTATAATCACAAGAGTCATCAGAGTTTCATGTTCATGCAAATGTGTTCATTTTTTTCACATTAGAGCTGTTCAAGGATGTTTCTAACTTTGAGTTCACTTAATGACAATACAAACATGACACTATACACTACATTTAATATCTAACACATCTGCACAATCCCAACAAAAACATTCTGACTGCAGTAATATATCTTATCATTAGGAAAGAATTAAAATTTAACATACCTTCAACTGGCTGTGGGTGAGGCGCGTAGATTTTACAGTGTTTCACAACAGCAAAGAGGGGAGGGGGCAAAGGGGGATGGTAAAAAGTGGGACGAGTAGAGGACGGGGTGGAGACTGAGACACCATGTTTGGGATTGCGTGTGTATATGTGTGTGCCATTCCAAAAGTTCACTGCAAATACAGAAGAGGAGAAGAGCAGTAACCTTTGACTATTGTAATATGTGAAAACTTTGCACGAACATTATAGTCACCAAGCGCACCAGTTAAATGCAAAAACAGGAAATGGTGTAAAGTTTGGAAATAGAAAGAGTGAGAGAAGTGGAGAAAGAGAGGGAAAGGGGCGATGAGAGGATGTAAATAAAGCCACTGGAGTAGTGAAGAGACACGATACAGCTGGCTCTCACAGCCAAAGGCATTTATGATGGTTTAAGTTGATACAGATGTTGATTGCCAGATGTTCAGGCCTGTTTTTTGTGGACCACTTTGAATTAATGATAATATTGTGTAATCTGAATGAAATGTTAAGTTAGGATTATAACAACCAATGGCATTTAGATTAATAACTAGGTAATTTTATGACAGTGAACATAATTGGGAACTATCCTTATTTATTTGAAAACCCTAGAAAAAAAATACATATATAATTTGTGAAGATAGTATATTTTTGTATGTTTATGTAGAGCACACTGCTCAACCACAGTGTCTAAATAAATAAACAGCTTCTCATCTACATAAAAGCCTAATAAGTTCGACATGTCCAATGCAACATTCTTGGTACTAAAATCATAAAATCAAGACATGTTATTGTCTCAGCATAACTGAGGATATGGACTACCCCCCTCAACAGAGCTCTTTTTGTTCAGCTGTAAATAACATTCCTCAAATTTCCTGGGAGCTTGTCCTCTGATCCCACCCAAGTGACTGCACACAGCTGCAGAGGAAGCCGTTCTCGTATTACCCTCTTATATGAGTGGTTCAGATAGGTTTAGATAGTTAATTCAGATTAGATTTAGTCTAGATTTAGTTAGTTGAATACAATCTGAAAAAGACAATCATTTGGGGGTAAGGGTTTGACGAAGGACCAAGCAATGCGTCTCTGACTGACAACTCCCAACCTTTCAGTCACTAGTGTACATCTGACAAACTACTGTATGTCTGCTCATGTTTTACATAATAATTCATAAGTGCAGCTGGAAAAAGTGTGACTGTTGGACAACTAGAAAATTGTTAAACCTCTACTGATGACCGGGGCAAAATTTATGCAGGGTTCTCCTGTACTCAGAGACATAGGTTCTGCTTTCTAGATCCAAATAAAGAAGTATGTTATTCACTTAGTGAATATATAGATTGGTTCAGCTTACTGGTTAATCTACATACCAATTTAGATAGATAGATAGATAGATAGATAGATAGAGTTGGTCCCCCTTTAATACTTTACTGAAGCCTCCAATCTTCTAGAAAGGCTTTCCAAAGGGCTCTGTTCAGGCCACTCAGGTTCATCCACACCAACACTGGCAAACCATGTCTTTACTTTTACTCGCTTTGTGCACAGTGGCATTGTCATGCTGGAACAGGTTTGGACCTCTTAGCTCTAGTGAAAGGAAATCATCATTCTACAGCATACAAAGACATTCTAGACAATTGTGTGCTTCCATTTTTTTCTGGCAACAGTTTGGGGAAGGTCTGGTGTGATGGTCAGGTGTCCACATTCTTTTGGCCATATAGTGTAACATTACAAACACTTATTATGAACACCTGTACACCTGAATATTTATGCAATTATCCAATCAAGCAATCATGTGGCATCAGTGCAATGCATTTAATCATGTTGGTACACGTCAAGAGCTTCAATTAATGTTCACATGGACAAAGAATGAATGGACAAAAATATAATCTCAATGACACTGACTGAAACTAAACATAAAAAAGGCCAGAAGGCATTTTTCCAATCTTCATCTGCCCAGTTTTGGTGAGCCGTTGCCCACTGTAAACTCAGATTCCTGTTCTTGGCTGACAGGAGTGGATCCTGATGTGGTCTTCTGCTGTTGCAGCCCATCCACCTTAAATTTTGGACATGTGGTTGTAAAGAGTGGTTATTTGAGTTACCGTAGCCTTCCTGTCATCTCAAACCAGTGTGTCCATTCTCCTCTTACCTCTCACATCAACAAGGCATTTCTGCTTGGTTTTTGTTTTTCTTGTACCATTTGGTGAGACTGCTGTTGATGAGCAGTTTCTGAAATATTCAAAGCAACTTGTCTGGCACCAACAACCATGCCACGGTTAAAGTCACTGAGATAACATTTATTACCCATTTATTCCAATTTATGACTACATTAAAAGCAAACAACTGCCATTTTTGGTGAACAATCTATTACTCGTAAAAGAAAAGACAACCACCTTTTTAAACTGGCATATGTAACTTTCAGTGTTAATAAAATACTGTACACACGAGACAGCCACTCTAGCAAGTTTTCAATACCATCTTTTATTAAAAATTGCATTAAAATAGGAATTTTCTGCAACTTACATAGTCAAAAGCAATGGGCTTTATTTTAATATGCATATGTACAAAAAGAACAAATATTACAGAAATTTGAAAATTAAAATCTTTAGCTGAAATAAAACCAAAACTATATTGTACGTTTGAAGTACAAGGGTGAGAAATTTACAGTCACGCAGATAAACTGAGAAGTCATCGAATTCATCGTTCATTTAGTTTCACTCAACCAAATGCTTATTGATTTTTGTCGAAACTGGGTTGATTTTGTACTTACAAACGTATCCTGCAGCTTGCATTATTGTCTTTCGGTTTTAAGATGCATTAAGTATTATAATCCATCAACTGCATGAGTAGAACACAGAAACATGTATAGACATGTGAAAGAGTCACCTATAATACAAAAATAACCTTCGAAAACCCATACTTACAATTTAAACCGTAGACTTTTCTTTATATCATATTTATTACAAGAATCTTGTACTTAGGTAAACTTTTTGCAAAAAAATATATAGAATTTTGTCTTATAGAATAGAATTATGAAGCTAGCAAAAACTTTTGTTGTATGCCTTTATCGTAGAAGTGTAATAGTTATATTAGTAATATGTTATTTAAATATATAATCTAGCATATGTTATCCAGCAACCAAGATCTCACATCCCTGACATCTAGACAACCAACTTCAGTGAAGCCACGCGTGCTACACAGCTTTTTTAACATCAAAGCTTGCTTTTCAAGCCCCGTGCCAAATCTCTGTGCTATAAGATAAGCTCCAACCTTGAAAAACTGGAACCTGCCCAAATCTCTGAATAATGCCTCAAAAGAAAAAATAAGGACTTATGTTTTTTTTTTTTTTTTTTAAATGGTAACACTACTGCAAGTACCATCATAAAAATACTTCCGGTGGAAATAAGGTGTCTAGATGATCCAACTCCATTGGTCCATGCCTGGCTTAGTTCCGTGGCTGAGAGTTAAATTCATGGCAGATGTTGTGTATGATCTTGGGCACATACTTGTAGAGGTTGTCGAACTCATCCACAAAGAAGGAGTGATCTTTGTCTGGGTCTGTGGCGATGTATTCTAGCTCATCCTGTGCAGCCCAAGCAATGCCAATAGAGTATGCAATCACACCTGATCAAACAGTTACAACACTTGCATTTAGTTAAAAATTAAGAAAAGCCTTTCACACAAACACTGATTGCATGTGGGCTTGTTATGTGCAAGTACATACCAAAAGTACACAACAAAATCAAGTAAGACATACTATGTCATATTCTCTGCAAATTTACAAGCTGATAGAATTTTCTTTTGCAATGCCACAAACATTTTTAATTACAGAATCTTCCAGCATGCACAGTAAGGTTTTCATAGCTCTAGGGAAATCAAAACCAAACTGGAGACTGACTATTCTGTACAGTATAGTGGATCAGTATTCAGTTGCATGGTCATTGTGGCAATTACAAGTTAAAGTAATAACGCATGTGACCATTCTAATACTGCTAACACTAATTTAAAGCTAGTGGGAGTCACCATGGTCTCTGTAAGTCACTCAGAGTCTTCCTTTTGGGGGGCAATACTCAAAGTCTTGACCAGAGTCTCAATAATTGACATTCTGTGGATAGGTGTTTAGGTATTTAAAGGATAGACATTGACTGAGTCCCGATATCAAAGTTATTCTCTGGGTCTCTAAACTTAAAGAGAATTGTTCTGGGACTGAGTACTTAAAGCCCAGGTGTAGGCTTAGGCCACAGTGCTCAGACACTTGGTTAGAGTCTCAATATTTAGAGTCTTTGTCTGTGACTTGGCACTACTAAAGAGTCTTGGATTGAGCCTCAGTGCTTATAAGTTTAGCATAGGTTGTGGCCTTTGGTCTGAAACAAGACTGCTGTCTGTATCTTTACTTATTCTTTCCGGGTAAGTTTGGAACACAAGTCGCATTTATATATAATGAGGGGAAATAAGCATGCAAACACTTTTTTTGTTATTTAATATACTTCTAGTGCCTATATTTACTTGAAATTTACACAGGTAATGTCTTACTTTCTACTTACACTGTATATATGAGCAAAACAGTATGTATTCATAAGCATAAACAAAGATATGATAAGAAAATCTAAATTGATAGGGAGAAATTTATTTAGACACCACAAATTAATAATATTAGAACTTTGTCACAAAGCCGTTGTTGGCGATTACAGCATCAAGACGTCTGCGGTAAGAAGTAATTAGCTTTTTGAAGCGTTGTGGTTCAATTTTGGCCCATTCCTCTTGGCAAATTGTCTTTAATTCCTCAAGGTTATGAGGGTCCCTCTTATGGACTTTTTCAAAATCCTCCATAAATAAAGTCAGGAGATGGCTAGGCCATGTGAGCACCTTCACTAAAACTTCACCCAGTTATTTTGGCTGTATATTTGGGGTTATTGTCTTGTTGAAATGTCTATCTTCTCCCCATATTCAGTTTCTTCACCGAAATTCCTCAAACATTTCTCCATTCATGTTTCCTTCGATGACATGTAATGCCCCAGTACCATTTGCAGTGAAGCAGCCCAATATCATGATGCTCACACCTCTTTACTTTACTGCTCTTGGGATAATACGTACAACCCTTCTTTCTCCAAACATGAAAAGCTGAATTGTTGCCAGATAATTCTATTTTTGTTTTGTCTTTTGTTCCAAAAGAATTATGATTTGTCTAAATGCTCATTTGCAAGTTTTAGACACGCATCTCTGAATGGAAATGATTGGGGTACAGTTCATTGCTTATTGTTCTCTTCATAACTGTTGTTCCAGCTGCTTTCAGGTTGTCCTGCAATCTTTTCGAGTGACTACGAGCTTCACCTTTACCTTCCTTATCATTAGTCTGAGTGAATGTTGTTAAATCTTGCATAAAGAACATGTTGGGGACCACTAGTTGTAGTTCCCTTAACTTTCCCCATGCATATTATCAAACTACCTTTAATGATAGGAATGTTTAAGGTCTTTGGTCTGGCTCTGTAGCTTTTTCCATTGGAGTGTTGTTTAATAATGCTGTCCATATGAACTGTAGGAAGCTCCTTCAGCATGATTGCTACTTGTTGCACGAAATCATCCCAACTCATGGTAACATCTTTCATTATGACACCTGGTGCAGTTTCCCCAAGAACTTTTTTGCAACATTTACGTTTATTCATGCTTATGAATATATAATTTTTGTTCATATTTATAAGTACAAAGTTAAAAGACATTATGTATATAAATAAATAACTAAAACAAAAGTGTCATTGTACGCTAGGGATGTAACCAAATACAAATACATTAGTCGTAATGAGCAGATACAAATATAGAAAAAAAAAGAAGCGCACTATTAATTTTTTAAAGGAAGGTTCACAGGGCATCTGGTTGAGACTAAGGGTGTGCACCCAAAAAAGGCACAAGCAGGAGGTTTTTATTTTCATGTGGGCACAAGTGAGTAGTCAGATACTAATCTAGAAGGATAAACAAAGATCACATAATTAACAAGAACTTGCGCCACTGCATGACAGGTCAACTGCTGGCGTTTCTACCGCTGGTGTTTTCCAGTGTTTCCAGGGGTTCTTATTTAATTAATGAAAAAAAAAAACTAAAACAAAAAAGCTTCCAGCTTACACCATGCCCACACTGGGTTTAAATCTAATTTAAATGGTGATTCTACATTGGCCAAAATTGTCGAATCTTCACTAACAGCTGCCTTCAGTATGTTTTCGAGAAATTCCATAGATTCTAAAACTTACTGTGTTCTGTAACACTTACCTGAGCGGTGCACTGCCAGAGCGGGTGCACGCACATCATCATAGGAGCGCCCATCCGTGATGACAATCATGATCTTACGCTTGTTTGGCTTGGACTTGCTGAAGAGCTTCTCAGCAGCATATGTGATGGCGGCACCCGTACTTGTACCGCCACTCCAGTAATTGATGCGGCGAATGGCATTTAGGACATCAGTCTTGGTGTTATGCTGGCCAAAGGCAAACTCGAGTCGCTGCTCATAAGTGTACTGCACAGCACCAATGCGAGTATCCGTGTCGGAGATCTCGAACTCACGAGTCACGTTGGCCACAAACTGCAGCACAGTACGGAAGTTGCCGGTACCTACGCTGCTTGAGCCGTCAATGACGAAGGCGATGTCATTGGCATTCAGGCATGTCTTGCTGCACACAAGCCGGTCTGTGTCGCACACACGTTTCACCAGAGGCTGCGCTGCCTTACGCAGCGCAAACCAGCTGGTCACTGGCAGTGAGAAGAAGCCATTGGTCCTGCACACAGCCTGGAAGAATAGATTTACACATAAAAATAATGACATTTCAATTTATGCTGCATTGAAATTTATGAACATAATCACTTTTTAAAGACAAGGTACACTTTTTAATATGCATACAGCTGGAAAAGACAGGAAAAAAATCATTCCATGTTGAAAATTAAAATAGATACGGTTGCTTTAAAAAGTGTACACAAGAAAAAACAAAGACATCAGAGCGAAAATGGAATACTTATTAAAGATTTCATAATTCTAGTCTGGTCAATGTCAGTCAAATGAATATTTTGACTATTATATGGAACCAAAGGGTTCAAGCACAACTGAATGTGTCATTTTTGCAGATGAATATATTGTTTAATTGCCAGGATCTGTGAATGTAGATGTATATATGCAATTTGGGGAATGTCTCATGTCCTCCCAAATAGCTAGTCAGCTAGTAAAATACTAAGAAATTAGCTTATATTTGTCACAGGTAGAGAGGAGTGGTGCTGCATTAGATCTTAGACTGTTTAGATCGGCATTGTTATATACTGAGTAATTTATTCTAACATTGGCTAAATTTGTTAGCTGGCTAGCAAACTGTTACATTGTTTCACTGACCACCATAGGGCCACCTTTCACTATACAATATATGGGTAATGGACCATCCTCAGTAAAACGTTGACAATGACATGGTAATGTGTATGTGATCAGAAACTGATACTGATGTGGAGATAGAGGAGGATTAACACAAATTGTGCACAGAAAAAAAAGACAAGCTCTATATAGCTCTATAGTCTCTAACTGTAGCCTATACCTACAATGTGGACTAACAATGTAGATTTATCTTATTAAGTGGCCAGTAAGAGTATGCAGTGTTTAAAAACCCCAGCAAAACTGCTGTGCCTGATACACTCATACCAGCACAACACACACTACTATGTCAGTGTCACTGCTGGGTTGAGAATGGCCAGAATAAAATCTGGTCAGCAGTCTTGTGGTGGTCCATCACCACTGAAGTGCACTTATTTAGTACATATACCTGATAAAATGTCCAGGGAATGTAGGTTTACCTAATAAAGTAGCTAGTAAGAATATTGCTGACCATCACAACTAGATTTTGGAGCGTGGCTGTAGGGATTTGCGCTCATTCAGCCACAAGAGCATTATTGAGGTCAGGTACTATGTCCAGTTCATATCAAAGGCATTCAGATGAGTTGAGGTCAGGGCTCTGTGCAGGCCACTCGAGTTCTTCCACACCAACCTTGGCAAACCATGTCTTCATGGACCTTGCTTTGTGCACAGGGGCATTGTCATGTTGGACCAGGTTCGGGCCTCTTAGTTCCAGTGAACAGAAATTTTAATGCTACAGCATAAACATCCTTTACATCCTTTACAATTCTATGCTTCCAACATTGTGGCAAGAGTTTGGGGAAGACACAAATATGGGTGTGATGGTCAGGTGTCCAAAAAACATTGGGCATATAGTGTATGTTCTAAATAGATACAAATACAGATACGAACAGGAGTCACACTATTCTTTTTGTTTTAGAAAGTTTGCCAGAAAGTTTCACAGGGAATCTGGTTCAGACTAGGGGTGTGCAAGACTGGGATACCACAGGACAACCTGTTTGTTTATATACTTTTCGAAATAGAACCAACTAAATATGTTAGAAAATACTGCAGGAAGGTACAAACAAAAATAAAACTGCTTAGTATGATTAAAAAACTGGTCTCTGGTTGAGACCAATTATGAACTCGAGTGATGTAGGAGTTTCATTAACTGTCAGATCCAGAACAAAAAATAAAAAAAAAAAAAAACCCCAAAACAGTGCTTCTGGTTTAGTCATTGCCCTCTTTGGGTTTCAATCTGAATACAGATATGGATATTTGGAGCATTATACAGATGCAGATTTTAGCATTATGTTACACTGTTAATATAGATGTAGATTACCTTGTCCACAAAATTGGCCTCAACCACATTGTGCTTCTCGCTGTCATCTGGGCCCTCAATGGTAACAAAAAAGATGTTGATGCCTGATTCCCGTGCCAATCTTGAAGCCTCCTCCACTTTGTCTGTAGGCCAGCCATCAACCAGCACCACAGCAACATTGGGTGCCCCTCCTCGATTTCCATTAGCATCACTGAAGAAATGCTTGTTGATGTAAGAGAGGGCTTTCCCTAAATCACCACAAGGAGGCAGCAAAGATCCAGTCATTACAGTACCAGTCTGAATACACAGACCTCTTGTTGCAGATCTGGCGCAGTATGGGTTTATTTTGGGTTTGTTTGTTTTTTTGAAGGTCCATACTGGAGAATGATTAACTCAAACAGAGAGTGAAAGCAAGCAGAAAAGCACTGAACTATCAGTAGCACAAGATTTTTCTAAAATATTATGTTTTACAGTAAGCTAAAATTACAATAAATCTAACATTCTGTTAATGTGCAAACGTCCTAAAGGTGCATTTCGGTAAATGAAATCTTTGAGAGAAGTATTAGCATTTTCTTTAATTTAGAGGCCGTTTCAACTAGCCAATGTGTAACATATGCATCTTCATCTTCAGTAGCCACTTTATTATGATGAGGGTCTTGGTGGATCCTGAGCCTGTCCTATGATCACTGGGAGAGGCAGGAACACACCCTGAATGGGATGCCAGTCCATCACAGGACACCATGCACACATATTCACACAATCATTTACACCTAGGGGTAATTTAGAGTAGCCAGTCCATCTTCTGGTACCTATTGGAGAGAACCTGGTGGAAACCCACATGGACATGGGGAGAATGTCTGCAAAGCTGCACAAAGACAGCAACCCGAGCTCATGATCAAACCGGGGGCTCTGGAGCTGTGAGGCAGCAATGCTGCCCACTGTGCCACCATGCCACCCTGTAAAACATTCAGTGTGTTTTAAGATAGCTGCTTAAGATACCTGACAGTGGTCAGCAACTACTGGGAACAAAATTAGCAGTTGGCTTTATTTATGAGCCCCTTGGTAATAGCCATTCTGTGTTCTGCACTGCACAGCAACCAAAAAAAATTGCATGATTGCATTAGTTTATTAGAACAAACAATACTGTGCATGGTCCAATATAGGCATAAAGGTCACAAGTACCTAGTTAAGCCATAATTTAGCTAACTGAAGGATACTTATATCACACTCCACTCCTGGGTGTTTACCAGAAAGCAGTTTCAGGTTTTCCCTACTTCCGACTGATTCAGCTCATTATTTATTGATGGTCTACAGCAGGTGTGTCATAGCAGGGAAAACAACCACACAGTTGGCTTACATTAAGGTGAGACATGGACATAATGTCTGAAACACAATGTCAGATGTAAACTATGTAAGTGGAAAAATCCACATTTGGTCAAAAGAAACAAAATCACCAGTGTGTAGTGGCAGCCCTGTAATTTACTTAACAGTTCCCATTTCAATTTTAGATTTAATGTCAACCTCGCATATGTAGATATGGGCAGCGTCGGCTACAACCAAGTGATAATTGTGGCCTTTTCACATTCATGACGAAGCGGCTTATGTTGCAGAGCGAGAGAGAGAGAGAGAAAGAGAGAGAGAGAGAGAGAGATTAATGTTTAGCCAATGCCCAATTTAAAATAAGGTACTGCTCACGTTCCTTGTTTAATTCCAAGAATGCAATGCTTCTGCAGTGCTTAAATAACTAATCCCTGCTGATTTTAAGAGTAGCAGAATTGTGGCTAATCAGCTGCTGAAATGCAGCTGTGATGATGGCTTACTCTGTTATTTAATCATTTAAGACAGGATCTACCTTCAACTACCCTTGCTATATTAATGATGCTGTCTTATTCTACTGCAAATAGTTATTCAAGAATTTATTTTGTTTTATTGATATCATGTATTGCAGTGTACATCTATAGGTAATGCATGCTTTTTAGTCGCTTTGTTTCTTGCTATGTAACGTGAGAACTAGCATGCTTTATTAAATTAGAATCATGTTTTACTCACCCACATTGGAGAGCCCGCCTTTCTGGGTAATCTTGTCAATGGCAGGTTTGAGGTCTTTGGAGCTGGAGAACTGGCGCAGACTGAATTCTGTCACTGGATCATCCCTTGTGAACCAGAAAGAAAAATGAACTAATATACTGTATGTTCTGCTCTCTTGCCATTATTTTATTCATATTCTCACTAAATTAATTCCACTTAAGCTACAGACAAAAAAGACAAAAAGTGTGGCTTACCCATACTGGATGATCCCCATCATTGGGCCATTTACGCCTACATTGATGACTTGGGAAACCTCAGCCAGGAAGTCTTTCTGGATCTTAAAACGACGCTTCCCGATGCTCCAGCTGCCATCCATGAGGAAGGCAATGTCAACTTTACAGTCTGCAATGAAAGATACATGCATATACTTGTATTGTAGACTCGGAGAAACCTTTCGGCAAGTGGAGCAATTTGTAATTTAAGATTAACCTTGAATGTATAAATATAGCAAAAAGTACTGAAAATGGATGGATGGATGGATGGCATGGATTTTTGGCTTTCATAATAGATTGATTGGTTGATGCTACAGGCTGTTTCATTAATTCATAATTTTAAAAGAAATGATCCAATTATCTAGGAATTCAGTGGTGTCTGTTTGCAGTGTTCGATATCTTTTCACTGTTGTAACTGAAGAACAACATCAAAGACATTCCATGTAAGTATGCGTGTTGAAGGAATTCAGAGGTACTGAAAGAACTAAAATGAACCTACTCGGGTCTCCCTGAGTGTCTGGAACTCTGGGTAAGGAGTCTTGCCCTCGGACATTGTGGTCTAGGGAGGAGAAGAGACGTTTTATACAGTATTAAAACAAATGAAGACTGTACTGAGGTCAGTTTAGTAACATTAGAGGAGCATCTCAACCTGTTATAAACAGTTATAATTACATATCAACTTGCTAAGTAAACCTATGAAATCCCTGGCATCAGCTCTGGGTCTTTCCAGAAGGAAAATGTTGTAGTAAGTGAGCGAAAAAGAGAGAGCGAACCAAGAGAACTGCCTCACCTAAATCAAAAGGATTCCCTTCTGGCTTCCAGACCTCCACCGGCTCCACTGTGACATTAACATCACACAGATCACATCATGGCACCAAGCATCCAAGCGATAGCAAAAGCATCGCGCTCTCAATATCTCAACAAAAGCTCACATGAAAGTGTGACATTGGTACACCTCTGTGTGTTTACTTGGATAGGATTGAATTTTGCCTTAATATACACAGCACATATTATCACATGTGATGCCTTAATACATTACATCAGCATATATTCAGCTGAAAGACTAAACACTGTCAATGCGTCTGAGATGCTCCTCACTCACTATTCCCAATATTGAGGAATCAAGAGAACTAAGATACTAATACAGGGCTACAAAAGGCAAATGAATACACACAGTGTAAATGACTGCATACACTTTATAATTCATACATTATTCTGCAACAGTAGTCATGTTGAAACTTCATTGCAAATGACCTGCTCTCAGTCCACTTGTGTTGCAAGCCATTCACGATGTAGGTGACCTATTGTGGTGCATAAAAACTTTTCATCAGTACACTGAATCTTCTCTATTATACTGGACATGGCTACCAAAAGAGAAAAAAAACCCCACCAGATTCCCAAAGTAGAGCACTATATAGTTTTAGACACGGCATGATAAATATATAGCTTTTATAACACTTCAATTCAGCCAGTGAGCACAGCTTTGCAATTCCAACAAGCTGAATGCTGCAATATGGGATGTAAAGAGTCCAGTACCAAAAACAAATATTTCATTTTACTCAGTCAATACTTATCAGCACATGTGGAAAATACTAGAGTAATTATACATTGTTACTATACTTAAGCATTATTTTGGGTAAATTATATATACTTTACATGAGTGTTACTGAAATAGTCTTTCATTTCCAAGAAAAAAAAAAACTTACTTTTTACTCCTTACATTTTTTTTATTTAGACCCTGCAAATCTCTACGTTCATCAATGTAGAAAATAAACTATCAAGAATCAAGCCAATTTGTCATCTGCGGTGACCTTATCATGCTGCACAATGTAAACAAATTTCAATACGCAGTAAGCAAAGACTTGTATAAAACGAGGCTCTTCTGCCTCCCTATAAGGAACTCCATGAACTCCATCTAATTCGAAAAAGCCTGTTGAGGTAAGTTTAGCTAATTTGCTAACATTAACTAGCTATTTTTAACTAAGCTACTGTAGCCTGTGTTCTTTGCTAATGCCATTTTAGACTAATTGATTAAAGTAGCTAATATAATTAGCTAGACAGCAAGACAAATTCTAGCTAAATGTAAACATTATTTACAGGATATTTTACTTACAAATAAGAAAACTTACGAATAAGCAAACAGCTTCAGATATGTAATAAAACATGAAAACATTATTTAATTTCATCAGTTACATTTTCATTTTAATACTTGAGTGCATTTAATAGTAGCAACTTTTTTAATACTTACTTCAGTACATTTTTTTCTGGATATTTCCACTTTTAATTGAGTATGATTTTGACACATTATCTATTGTTTTCTCTTAAGTATAATTTGTCATTATGTTTTCCACCCTTGCTTATCAGAAATTTACAGGTAGTTTCTATATTCCAACCGGTAGCACATAAATCACAACATGAGTCATTTATGAAATATCATCACTATTGGTTTTCATCAAATAATGTGTTTACTCTGCTTTTCAGCAAATAATCTATATAGAAAACGACAATTTGGTGAATACATTTTGATCACAGTTGATCAGTAGATTCAAACTTTTGTAAGTGACCTGCTATTGAAAACTCAGGAAGCCAAGCATGTGGATGTTATGGTGTGAAATATGAAGTAGAATGATTTTTTTATGCATACACTGTAACTCATCCATAAAATGCAGTAGGACTCACTTTTTGACTTATGGTATGTATAAAACAAGACCACACCTGTTTCCACAGATTTTCACAGGCACACAGATTTGACCTTTATTAACTGGTTTATGACACGTGCTCCAGAGAGTAATACACAATGCTAGGCAAGGTGTACATTAAACCAGTTTTGTACATTTCGGTGATGCAGTCACGTACCTCTCGTGTGGAGGGTTTCAGGTAGGTGCTTGGGTCCACTGTCTGTATCTGCTGGTCGAGGAGCTGAGAATAGAGATGCAAGCATAAGGAATGCAAACACACCAAAAGGTGCTACATGCTCCTGGTTGTTTCTTGAATGGAAACAAGATCACTGCTCCTCTGCTATTGCACATTTAACAGTTTATGTGCAGGGGCGTGTGCAGAAAAACCACTCCAAAACCCAGATCCTTGTAGCTTGGTTGCCTTGGCAATATCGCAAAGGCTGTACACCCTGCCCTTTAATTTAGAAGAACTAAACACTAAGAGGACTTACCAATGCTTTTTGGTGCCACAGTGCATTCCTGGTGTGTTTATTATTTATAGCATGTTTACTAAATGCTACGCATTCAATGCAAAAAAAAATAAGCAGAATGAAATACAGATATCCCTGGGTGGGTATTTGCACACCATTTAATTTAAATTCAGTATCAAAGAAAACATTGGATCAAAGATTCGAAGCAAACACTGTTTTTAAGTTGACAGGATAAGTTTAAACCTGTACAAAAATGTACCTCATTCAGACATTTTTCAGTTCATGAGAGTTATATGCTCAAACACCACTAATCCATAATGAATTTCATGATGAATATGGCTTAAATAAATGTTTAAGCTATAATATATTCTACAGCGTCCTACAATATTTTGACTATTGAATATTGAAACACCTTTTCGATTCAAAAATGAAAGATCACTTACGATACTGTCCGACGTTATAATACCAGCGCTCATACTCTGAAATATCTGGTCTTGGGTCTGGAGCTGTAAGGAAAGAGCCAGGTATTTCAGACACAGTAAGTTCAGCCTCGTGCACTGGGGGAATATACACAAAATGTCTGTGATTGATCATGGAGCCCCAAATTTTCCTCAGTTTTCTGAAATTAAAGAGCTTAATATAGATTGGTAACATTGTTAAACATGTTTCAAAATGTACCACTCACTCCCCAGTCCATAAGGTTGATTTGTGATGACTAAGCTGCAAAAACCAACTCATTTTGGATTTCTTGTTTCTTCAATGTTACAGCAACAAACTATTTAAATATTACTATTACTAATATTACTATCCTATTTAACTATTAAATATTCCTGCCCATTCATTCACTCTACATCAGGTTAGCTCCACCCATTTCAGTCTACAGAAGGTTAGCTCCACCCGTTCACTCTACAGCAGGTTAGCTCCACCCATTTCAGTCTACAGAAGGTTAGCTCCACCCGTTCACTCTACAGCAGGTTAGCTTCACCCATTCACTCTACATCAGGTTAGCTCCACCCATTCACTCTACACATCAGGTTAGCTCCACCCATTCACTCTACAGCAGGTTAGCTCCACCCATTCACTCTACAGCAGGTTAGCTCCACCCATTCACTCTACAGCAGGCTAGCTCCACCCATTTCAGTCTACAGCAGGTTAGCTCCACCCATTCACTCTACAGCAGGTTAGCTTCACTCATTCACTCTACAGCAGGTTAGCTTCACTCATTCACTCTGCAGAAGGTTAGCTCCACTGCACGTTAGCTCCACCCACTCACTTTACAGCAGTGTAGTCCCACCCATTCCGTTTTCAGCCGGTTAGTGCCTCCTGTTCACGTTTTCAGCAGGTTAGTGCCTCCTATTCATGTTTTTAGCAGTTTAGACCTGTCCATTCACTTTTTCAGCAAGTTATTGCCTCTTATTCACTTTTTCAGAAGGGTCGTGCCTCCAGTTCCATTTACAGCAGGGTAGCCCCACCTGACCACTTTACAGCAGCTTAGCCCCACCTGACCACTTTACAGCAGGGTAGCCCCAACTGACCACTTTACAGCAGGTTAAACCCACCCAGTCATTTTGACATCTGTAGCAGTTATTGCAGTGGAAGAAAGCAGTTAAATGTTGCTGTTCCTGCCTGTGAGGAAACGTGTCTCCGCATAAACTTCCAGAGGATCCAGACACTCAAAAGATGTGGCTGAAGTTTATTTTATCTGACATGCCTGAGCATTTCAGTTCAAATTAAAAAATTTAAAATCTAAAAATAAACTGCATTTTCAATGTTTTTAACAGCTTTGAGCTTACAGATGCCATTATTTAAAGTTGTACACATTACAGGGATAGGTATGATGTGCTTCATATCATATCACGTGAGGCAACCATTCAATTAGAACAGAGATAATTTACATATAACACTTTCTAATACACAGTAACAAAACAGGCTATTTAATTTAGAGGGATAGTCATGACAAGTAGTCATGAAAAAATGAATGTCTTTTTTTACATAAAAAAACAAATTTTATTTTTCAATAAGTGGACAAAACAATGTAGGATGTGGGACCTTTACGGAAAAAAACAAAACAGCCAACAGAAAAATGGATTTCAAATCCAATTCCTTACCTGCTCCTCAATTACATGGATCATCAATAAGCACATATGGCTCATGTTATATAGAAGCAGCATATGTACTTGCATACAGCATGAAAGTCATATGGGCAGGACACTGGCAGAACCATGTTAAGACATCTTGAAAACATATACTTACAACATGACAGTCCAAATGAGCAACAGATACATCTGCATGGATGATGTTTGACCAAAGTGACATACATCTACTGAGTCACCTGAATGCAGATGAATGTTTATGTTAATGCCTCTTCTCCCAACTCCCTGAATAACACAGTATCTTACCTGGAGAATCCACAGTGTCCACGTTGCTCCACGTGTAGCCCGTGTCTGGCTCAGAGTTACTAACATCTGGATACAGAGAGTTAACATCATAATTTGCAACTACAGAGTGTCTCTTTATGGCATTCTCAGTATGACATACTGTTACTGAATGACATTCAGAGATGTTCTGTATAAAACAACTGAGAAATCGCAAGCACCATGCAAGATACCTGTTGGTCTCCTCAGACCAGAAAACCAATCGGGTTGAGCATAGGCAGGATGTGACCATTTTCTCCGAGCAAGGGCTGAATGGAGAGAATGTAGAGATATTCATAATGTACTTACAGTTCCCAGGTGATTATTGGTAAGATCCAACACCCAAATGTCTTTTACCAATGCCACATTCTAAAATGGCACTTCTGTGAACTATGATTTGAACAGCATGATTTGAGCTAACTTGTTTAAGAATGCACAAAGCCAAATTAGTGAACAGAGCTGTTGAACATTTTATGCAAAATCTCATCACTGGTATCTTGCTTTTTTGGTTCTTAGGCAACTTTACAAGTATGTCTAAGTAACTGAAATCCTTAAGGAAAATTCCCATTGGAATCCATGTGTAATATTGATAACTCCATATAACCCCACAGAGTCACATGAAAGGTACTCCCACTTAGCCTGCCATGAAGGATACCTATAGCCCAGAATGTCTTTGGGATTAACATGGCACCCCATACAATTCCCATAAAACCAGTAGGATGACATAGGACTTTCATGAAGTTTGGTAATCACCAATTACATTGCATGCTTTGTACAAGATGCATATATTTAGAGTATACAGTGTACTGTATGTAATATATTATGTAGTGCAATTAATATAAGTGATTAAAAACCCCATTAAAAACAAATAATTCCAATTGTTGCCCATTAAAACTCAACTGGATTATAAGATTATCATATAATCATCATCCTCAAAAAAATAATAAATAACTCCCAGTAAAATCTCATATGTGATGGGTATTAATTCAACATGGGATTCCACTGGAAATTTTCGTGGGAATTTGGTGAACATTTCCAATGGGCAATTTTCAGTAAGGGCTAACTTCCTTCCATTTATTTCTTCTGACTATGTCTGAGATAAAGCTAAAGCCACAATATAACAAATTCCAGAGATGCAAACCCAGTGAACCAGACTGATCTGCAACAATGTCTCTTATACCAACTCAGCCCCACACCATCCCATCAGGCAAAAACCTAGCCCTAGCCCAAACTAACCCTTCCATGCCCTCTTCGGTTTGCATTTTGGTGAGCCTTAAAACAATGGCAAATCAAGGAGGTCTTGTCCCAAGGCAGATTAGCAATTCATTCTTGTGTTGACTGCACACTAAAATACTGAGCTTTGTTGGCGCCATCCCAAATCTGAGGCCCTCAGCTTTGTGCTACAGATCACTTCTGTACCACTGGGCTCATGAGAACGGATTTAAGCTGCTTGGACAGGACATGGTATTGCCATGGCTAAGGACATGGGGAATCTTTAAAATGCTGTGTCAGCTTTAAAAAGCTTTCCAGCATGCTTTACAGATGCACACATTCTTGTATGTCTCTCAGTTTATGTACCTTCTGTAAAAGCTCGTGGCTATTTTCTGAAAGCATGAATCTAGAGAACCACTGGTTTCTGGTCCATTTCCCACTGAGTGTGGTCAAAACCACTAAATCTAAAATGGGCTGCGGATGCTGTTGAACACTGGTTAATTTCCCTGTGTAAGTAACTGCCTCGATTTATGTACTATTCGTGAAGAGATGCTCCAAGGTCAAAGAAGATTAAGCATATATACCACACAAATGTTTCTTTTTGGCATAACACACATTCTTTACATTCTTAAATCAAATAGAAGTGTCCCAGATTAGCTTTGACATAACATTCCAGTTTAAAAGAACACAGCTATAAGGCTAATCTTGAAAGGACAAACCTACGAGTAGAACTCGCAACATTTGCATTTTCTTTGTATTCCATGGAAGAATCAGAGTTCGGTATTTTAGTCAGGAAATAAGTTCAAAAGATACATCAATATATACATGAGACGCAGTTACGCTATGCAGGTAACCTCTTTCTGGCCATCCCATTCAGTTGTAGAAGGTTTACCATAAACACTTGCCTTTAAGTGCAGAAAAATCAAGCAATAGTAAATACATATTAGCGATAGTAAATGCAATGTATTCACATTACTTAAAACATGAATTCCTTGTGGAAATATTGCGGTCACAACAAATTGACACACAGTGGCACTGGATTTACAAGAAAATTCAAAGTAATCGCAAATAACTGAGACATGCCTCTGGTTTGGGCAAATTCAGTCCAATGGTTCAAACCCTAAAAGTGAGCGAATGCAAGCTGGCATGATCTTTTTTGCATAATGCATACCTGGCTCCTAACATCATTAAAGTTTCAGCTACAGATTTCAGCTATTTCAGCTAAGGATGGGCATCAAACTGAGAAGTCAGGAGTCTAGTCCAGGATTATTTGCAGGGAGAACATTCAGTTCAAAGGCTTTTGTACAATGTGTCAAAGGGATATTTTATAACCCTGTATTTACTGTTTAAATAGTTCAGCTGTATGTAGTGTTTTTAGATACCCATGGACATTCGCATATACAGTATGTGCTGTTTGATATATAGCAGTCAGCAGGGAAACACACACTCAGGGCTGCAAATACTTACCAGGGTTGGTGTGGACAGTATGCTGGTTCCTCTCAGGCTGGACCGGTTGGACACGACTGAAAGCTGCATGACAATGCAAAGCAGAAGGAAGCGAGAAGACCGAGGGCAGAAAAAGAGGTAAAAAAGGAAATTAATGGCTGTGCAGCAGCTGTTTTTCTTTTAGGGTGAGGGCGATGAAAGACAGCAGGAACTCAGTAGCAGGCATGCGGGACAGATGCTGAGAACAGGCCTCAGAACGAGGCTCTGAAAATTCCTCACTGTTTTCACTCTCTAGATTTTAAAATGAATAAAAATAGAGAAGGAAAACAGGATATATTGCACAGACATTCCAGGCCAGCCTCGACTGTGTTATGACAAGTCATGGCAGGTTAAAAGAAGACACTTCAGTTTCAATAATGAAGTGAAAATTTCTGAAAACAATTCCTATAGGACTGTGACTTAGTACTGCATCAGTAGGTTAACAGAGTCACATTTCCTGTGCCAGTTTTGTTTAACCAAAGGATACTTACATGCTCAGAGTGCACACAGCCATTTCAACCATTTTAACCATTTTAATTTCTAGCCTATCACTGAGTTATTCATGTTAAATTATATTATTCAGTAATAATTATAATTCTAATAATATCTAATAATCTAATCTAATAATATTTTTGGTTCAACTTCAAGAACTGGGTTCAAGTTAAATACTAGAATTAGAAAATCTAAGAAATATGTACATATAAGTGAACTGACAAATATTTGTGACTTTTTGTTTTATTGAGTAAAATCTAGATCTAACTGGAAATGGGAAATCTGAATCACACTAATTAGGTACATGCACACAACATGTATTTGTCTTACAGTTGATACTAACACAAATCTAGGCTTACAGTAACCTACAGTAGCTTCTTCACTAAACAAGAGCACTTGCTTTTATTAAAACACATTTAAAATCCCACTAGCATCCCATTTAGAGTCTCATTAGAATCTGAGCGTGGACGATGAATAAATCCTTAAATATAGTGATTTAGATTTAGGTACTTGATGGAACACATGTTTTTCCCCTAATTAATTGCCAATAGTGGACTATAAATCCTAAAAGAAACTGTTCAAAACACCTTTGACTGGCCCTAAAAATGAACCTTTATGATACAGTAAGATACCTGTTTTCACATATATTGTTTATATTACTAATTGAGAAGGCAACAGGTAACATTTTGTGTATTTACGGATGTATATGTAAAATAAATGATCTTGGTCAATGTATCCTTTCACTGTTAATACTGACAAATACTGATTGACAAAGTTGCAAACCTGAGGTAGCAGGAGCTGATGGCTGTCTCCGAATATTGGTACCTGCCTCTGGCCTGCGTGCACCTATGGCCAAAACAAAACATTATGTTAAACACAGGGGGCTTTGGATCAAAGGCACCATGCATGTATACTGTAACTTGTGAGTATGCATAATCAGTATGTGCCTACAATTTCATAGACAATAACCGTCCAAGCTCTGAGTAGAATAAAGAAGATTGCACACTTGAATCCTGATGATACCACACAGACAATGTTTGTGCCTTTTTTGCCAGTTTTTTCAGCTAATTACCTGAGCTTCCAAACCACTTTTGAAAAAAAAAACTCACTGTGTACCAATAAAATCCTAGCTGTGACTTCAGCATTATTATTTTAACAAGCTGATGAGGTATAGCCTCTCAGGGAGCATTAAGGCAGTGTATGTGAGTGGTCATTTACTGCTTCCTTCTCGTGACTGGCAGTTTTGCGGGATGATTTGGACTGGCGTCAAAAACTTGTTTTAAACGTTGCTTCAGAGGGAACACACACAGGAAGGATTGAGGTACAAAGTATTTGAGTAAGAGGGGAAGATTAAAAGTATGTATGTGTGACGTGCAAGGTGGTATAGATCCAACTCATGATAAAAATGAGTTATATATATAAAAACCTGCTGTTATATATAGAAAGAGTATACTGTAGGCAGTGCAACAGAATGTGATGAGATAGCAAGACACAGAAGAGAGAAATTCTGTAAAGACAGCATTTTTAAAAGAATACTTCAACCACAAATGCTAATAATGAATGAAGCTCACTCTAATTTAAAGTACTTACCTGACGTTTCCTTCACTGGACAATACTGTGATACACTACAAAATTGGGTTGCATGGATATAATACCATGTATTTTCTATCACTTTTCATCTTCAGCAGTTAATTTAGCATTTTGGTTGAAGTAATCTTTAAAGGTGCAAAAATCCCTACAAGAGAATGAAAAGCGTTTTACCTGGGTTGATACGAGGTGAGAATCTACCTGCAAAAGAGCCACCTCTGGATGCTTTGGAGAAATGTAATATTCAGAGTTTAGGGTGATAATGTGATTTAAATCCGACACTCATTCTGTGATTGAAACGATCAACTTACCTTGAGGAAGACCCTTTGCTTGGCCATTCTGTGTCTGCCCTATAGCCAATGTTGAGACAGAATGATTCATGTAGTTTAACATGAGCATTCAGACAACATTGGATAGAAGCAATACATTTTTTATTTCTTTACATGGTCAATACAATTTCCTCTATGCTGGACTAAGATATTTAGAATTTTACATAAACATTCTTAGAAAAAAGTTTCCTCAAAGGTTCTTTGGATGATTCTAGAAATGTCCTAGAAAAGGTTCTACTTGACTTTTTTTCTTGAAAGGGAAAACCTCTGTTCTAGGGTTCACTATAGAATATTTGCCAAAAGGAAAAACCTTTAGGGTGCTAGTGTAGCTGAAGAGTGTAGTTGGATAAATGTTTATTCCTAGCTTCTTTTGAAGAAGCTGCAACTGCAATAGGAACAATATCAGGGGATCACTTTTGTTAAAACAGTGTGTCCCAAAGTCTACTGAAGCCCTTAAAAATAACCAGCCTTTAACATATTCCATTATTTACAATGTTACAAGTAATTGTAAGTATTGCTGTGGTATGAAAGTACTGAAGTTGCTTCTGACATAACCGAGGAATGGTTTACCATCAACCAGGACAAAAATGAAAACCAAAAGAGAGTAAACCTATGACGGCCAAAGCAAACATTGTAGAACCTTCCAGAAAAGGAGTTCAAGCACAATACTGTCTACAACACAAAGGCTAGGGGGGAATAACAGGGAGTAGATTTATGACTGGAATATACATTTATTCATTCATCTTTAGTAACCAGATTATCCTGGCTCACTGTGGATCTGGAGCCCATTCAGAAAAACACTGGGTGCAAAGTGGGACTATTAACCCAGGATGGGGTGCCAGTCCATTGCAGGGCAGCATGTACACACACATTCAAACACTCATTCACACCTAGGGGCAATTTAGCATAGTCAAAAGACAGTGAGGTGGCAATGCTCCCCACTGCATCACTGTTGCCATGCTTATTTTTATAAAAACGATTTGTTTTTCTATTTTGTAAGGGAAATTGCATCAGATCCACTATTGAACTTACGTGCACTGGCTGCTGCAGCCACTGAGGCAAGGTATGGGTGACTGTTGCCTGGATTAGAGAGAAAGGGATACTTTAGAGGGAAAGAAAGAAAGAGAGAGAGAGAGACTGATCTAATATTTATATTTTAAAAAAAGAATTGAAAATGATCATCTCAAGGGCAGAGTTTTCCCCAAAGTGTTATATGACCAAAGATATCCATGCCAGCACATGCATCTCACATACAAGCACGAGAGAAGTTTTTAAAAGAATGATCATTTTAAAGGGTAATGTGTTGCAGTGAAATTGCAGTGTACCATACCTTCATAAACCATGAAACAAGGCTTGCTATTACTTTCAGGAAAAAAGATCCACAAATATCCAATAATTCAATGATTCAATTATGCAAAAGCAAAAGTCATTGAACCTTTGTATTTTGTGGTTAAAATTCTGTATGTGAATCTGTGTCAGTGTAGAACTTTTGGATGCATGTATTTTTCAGGTGTGTGAGAGAAATGGTAGGGGTGTGATGATATGGGAAGCATACTTTTTATAGTCTTGAAAATCAAGATTTTCATCTGAAGGCTAAGAGTGATCCTGTACTGTTTATAATTAGGTCCTTTTTGGAATTGTGAATTTGTAAGCAAAAACCATGGCAATACGGGGTTGTATCAGTATTATACAGTTCATTTTCCAGTTCATTTACCATTCCACCCTTATTAAATAGAGAGACACAAGCCTACCTGCATCTCTGACTTTATGTACTGCAGCCCGTGGCTTTGCAGTGGTGGTCGTAGTTGTGGTGGGAGTAGTTGGGGGTGGGGTTGTGGTCGTGGTGGTGGTGGTTGGCTCGAGTGTGGTTGTCATTGGCTCGAGAGCTGTTGTCATGGGCAATACAGTGGAGAGTGCCAAGACTTTGGCTTCCTTCTGACCTTTACAGGGACAGATGGGCGAAAGGGAAAAAAACAACTTGTACAGTAACAGTAGTGTTTAACTGCATTCCAATGTCAGACCAACGCAGCCTGAGGCAAAGGTTTATGAACCTACGCTTAAGCATTAGCCTCTCTGTACAACATAGAAGTATAGTTTGGTGTTGTTTGGGATACTGTACTGCCAGTACTGCCAGCACTGCCACTAACTCCACTTCCAGCCTTTTGCTCTAAGGACTCTTTCACTGTAAAGTGTTAGGAGCCTACATTCCTCTCTTCTGCATTTCCTCAGACTAGCCACAGTGACAGTGGCAAGGAAACTTTCATGTAGTTTCAAATATAAATATAATTTCTTTAGAACAAAAGGCAACTGTAAAATCTGTGTTCTCTTTGAGTGGATTGTTCAGTAACTACAGTAGGATCCCAGGACCTGTTGGCATGGATCTGCCAACAGGTCCTGGGAGATTAAGGTGTTTAGCTATAAACATTGTTACTGTTGTACAAGATGACAAACCACTTACTTGTTATCACTGTGGCAGATTTTGAAGAAGTATATTCCAAGGTAGCAGGGTAGATCACACCTTTCTTTGGCTTGCCCACTGAAATGCAAGCAGAAGCTTGAAAATACTTAACAGTTCTGTCTTAGACATTGAGTTCTATTCCAATAGGACAGAACCATCAGTCCTGAAGAATATTTTCTTTCAGTTTTTTACCTCTGGAATTGACGCCCATGTTACCTGAGACAGTGAAAGACTCTCTCCAGTTGGGGAGGGACAGTGAGCGGATGTCATTTGCAAAACTGCCTTTATATTGCGCTTGTCCTGCCATCTTCTTTACAATCACCTTTCCTCCAGAATTCGTAATGACCCCACTGGAGGGCAACAATTGAGAAATTGGATGATTAGAAACTGATTACCAGGAAGTGCCTGAAAATCTTATGCTCGGCCACTACGACATCAGTGAAGTTGATAGAAAGTAAATTGTTTCAACATTATAAGCACATGTGAAAGCAAAAGTTACTTCTTCTTAAACAGCTAATCCCTCTTTGTGCAGTGGCATCTGTAGTCAAAGCTACATCTTAGCATAATTACAGGGCCATTCAGCTAAATAAACAACACACTGTAGATGATGGTTAAGAATTTTAGAGCTGTGTTCATTCCTACTTGTGAATAGCAGCATTGCAGATGCTGGATATGGAGGCAAAGACCCCCGTCCCATAAACCCTCTCCTTGGTCTCACGGCAACTGGAGGGGCACCGAACAATGAATTCTGGGAAGCTGATCTTCCCTGCACGCACATCGCATTCTACATCTGGCACAACTAGGGAAATGCAGACATGAAGCCCATATCATACACTATTAAGAAGACATCAATAGAAATCATATCCATGAAACAACTGACATAATATTGCTGCATGTATGTACCTTGTTTTGCCTTCTTGTCTTTTCCATTTGGCTTAGCCTTGCTGCTAAAAATAAGAAGGAGTCCTAAGAGAAGAAAGCAAATAAGCAGTTTGACAAAACAGCAAGCGTGGACATAATTATGGAATTAGCTTTTTTAACTGATGACTTGTTCAAGCGTTACTAACATTTATTATATCATATGCTGCATAAATAAGAATTGACATTAAACCAACATTTACACAATGTGATACTCAAAAATCTGAATCCTTCACCAAAACTCAGATATACAGACAAAAATTCAAACACAAAATGCGTACCAACACAGACGGTGATGAGTGGAGCTCTCAACATCTTGGAGGAAAAAGGAGAGGATAAAGTTTGTTGGTCAGTTGTTTTCTTGACCTAGAAAGAAATATGGTCAATATCAGTGACTGTGAATAAAGTCATACAGGTATATCACCCTGCCGGGGAAATCATTTTGATCTTGATTCTGATTTAAGATAAAACTGTAAAAAGACTACCATACACAGTAATATTCAGATGTTTGCAACCATACAAAAGACCAAGTAGCCAAAGAACTAGGCAGGTTTACTTACATCAAAACCAGTGAATATTCCTTTTTCTCCAAGTATAAGTATGAAGTGTAAGACAAGATCAACCTGATAACACATACCTTGAGGGCACTGGAGTCTATTTGTATGGTATCATTTCAGTTCAGCTATTACAAAATAGTCACAGGTAGATCAACAGGTAGACAAATTAGTCCTATGTCTAATAAAATGTCAGGTCTGTGGTGTCAAGACTATTAGCCATAAGTTCAATTTACTGATTCATGACCTCATGCTTAAATTTTACAAAAATGCTTACATTTTATTCTTGTATAATTTTTATGATTGTAAATATACTGCAACTTTGACTCCATTTCAGCTCTATTTCTCTCTCTCTCTCTCTCTCTCTCTCTCTCTCTCTGCGTTATGGCCTTTTCAGATTTTGGAGAAGTGAGACTGCCAAACGTTATCTTTTTAAATTGTTCACCAGATCCTATGGTACAAGTAGAGACAATCTGCAATTTAACAATTCTGTACCAAGCATTATAACAAAAAATTAATATTGTTAATTATTTTCTTGTTCCCAAACATCAAACAAAGGTTAGAGTCTGTTGCACTACTGGGATAAAAGACTTCATATTGGGCCCTTGTTACTACAGTTATGCAAACTAAAGACCTTTTGTACTGTCTCTCGGTCATCCGATGGTCACATTTGATAAACAGTGATCTTGAGCCAAATAAAATGAAGCAGTCTGTTGTTTAAGACCAAAATGTTAACCCTTGTGGTCTGTATTACTCAAAATGAAATGATATTTCATTTATTTTACCTCAATCTATTTGCATGACTCATTTATGGAAAAGCACAGCTAAATGAATGAATATTGGAAACAGTTATATAATAGAGATTATGTCTAGGTCATCACGTCCAGACGGGTGCCAAATGGACAAACTGCTGGTTCTGTTAAGCCGTGGGACGAAATTTTGCTGGCATGGTTTTGGGTTCACTTGTCCCCTTAGGGGGAACAAGAAAAAGCTTTCATCTCTCCAGTACAGTTTCAGAGACTTGTAGAATCTATGCCAAGACACACTGAAGCTGCTCTGGTGGCTTGCCATGGCCAAACATCTTACTAAGATACTTTATGTTGCTTTTTTCTTCAATTTGTCACCATCTGTATATTACATATTTGCATTTACAGCTGTGTAGACACTCACCATCAGGATGATTCTCCAGCATTTTAGTGTGTCTTATTCCAAACATATTGTTTACACTGCTAATAACTGCAAGGTATATTATTACAATAATATAATATATTATTATAATAAAATATATTATATTAGCTATAATACTAATAGACAGTTCTAGACCAATATTATGACATGACAGGCTAAGTAGAAAACAAGTCTCGATGTAAGGGGAATGATTTATCCACAAAAAAGAAACCCATCACACTTTTGTACTAGTATTTATGGCCATTACATATTTTATGTTACCATAATCCTGACAAAAAAAAAGCAAAAGCAAAGGAGGTATTATTGCTCTGTTTGCTTTGTCCTATATGGCTGAAAGGAATAAAGAACAGCGAGAGAAAAGAGGCATGCTGAGACAGAAACAAGCCTTATTGAAGACAAAATTATCACATAAGGTCCCAGTTTGTGGAAAAGGAAACTACTTGAGTCATTCGGTGAACACCTGTTATTACATCACCCGAAAATCCTACAGTGTGATCTCTATGTTAGATTCTTCTCTAACTATGATTCTGTAATCAGAGCTGGGTGGAGGCCGAGATCAGAGTGTTTCCACCCATTATTGTAAAATAGGGTCAAAACAAAACAAAACAAAAAAAAGGTGACACTATTAATAAGGAGAAAGGACTGGTGTGTGTCTGTGTGTGGTAGAGAGATTCAATGTAAGATTAAATAAACCTCCCCCAAACATAAAGAAGCAGACACAAACACACACACACACACACACACACACACAGACATACAAGAATCTGAACCATTTTTTCCCTGCGACATGTAATTTAATATCTGATAAAATTTTCTAAAGAGCTTCTGCTCTACAGTCTGAAACCCCTTCGAGTGTAAGAAAAACTTATGTTTGCAGCATAGATACAGTTGTATGCAAAAGTCTGGGCACCCCAGGCCAAATTACATGGTGTACATTGTATGTTATTGATTTTTAAGTGAAAAAAAAGTAAACACAACCTCTGCAACCTCTGTTTTTTTCTGCAAATGTTGATGCACAGTTACATTATTTGATAAACCTAAAAAAATAGTAATTGTGGCATGTGGAAAAGTTTGGACACTCTACTAAGTCAGTACTTGGTAACACCCCCTTTGGCAGATTGCAAATGCTTTTTGTAGCCAGCTAGGAGCCTTTCTATTCTTGTTTAATGAGTTTTCACCCACTCTTCCTTGCAGAATGCTTCTAGTTCAGAGACATTCTTGGGCTGTCTTGCAAGCCAAGGGACTGTAAGGGCCATTCCAAAGCTACAGCTTGTGTTTCTTGAAGTAGTTCATAGTAGATTTTGAGGTATATTTGAGGTATAAGCCAGCCTCTTTTCAGGTTCATTCTCTTGACTGATTATGTCACATTTGCTTCCAGATTTTGCTGATGTTTATTGGAATCCATTCTTTGATCTATCTGTGCAGTCCTGTGCCACGGGCTGCCACACAACCACAAAACATAACGGATCCATTTAGATCTAGGTCTAGGGCCATCCAGGTGTAGCATTCAGAGCTAACAAGCTGCTGACAAGTCATAACCGATTTAAAATTCATACACAGTGCTTATGGACTACAAACATTCTCTAAATTCAAAGCATTTCACAGGTCATCAAATCGTGTTCATAGGTCACTGGCTTGTGATACCTGGAGGGAACTATGTGATTATCTGTTTCTGTCAAATTTTTTTCCACTGAAAATACCTTCAAACAATACTGTCCTTTCCCTTTTTGCTCCAAGTAAAGACATCGGCTTGTCTGGATGATGATAAAAAGCTTGCACTGACACAATGAACTGAAAATATGAGATAAAACACATTTATCATCATTTATTGTATAAAAGGTTCTAATGAATGTGCTATTTGGCTGGAAAATTTGGCTTCTGTTGTTATACTCCTCTGAAATGCTTGATAAATTTGAGTCATGTATTGTGGATCAACACACGGCAGCATTTGACACACTGGTTGCATTTCATCTCATATAATATGTATCTCAAAGGAAAAAGAAGAGTAATGAGTATTTGCTAGTGAGTAGTTCATAATCTCACTATCCGATGTCACCCAGAACGGGATGGGTTCCCCTTTGAGCCTGGTTTCTTCCTCATGATGTCTCAGGGAGTTTTTCCCTTGTCACTCTCACCTCATTCGGGATCTAATCTACACCGGGGTTTCTGTAAAGCTACTTTGTGAAAATGTCTTTCATTAAAATTGCTATACAAATCAACTTTAGTTTAACTGAATGCTAAAAGCCTTGCACAAAAATCATACTTTCTCTTTAGAATTAATAGCACATGATAACCTAATTGAATACAAGGGTTAAAGATTCCCCTTTTTCCTGGTGTTTGTCATCAATCTTACTGGGTGTATATGGTGTTTACAGCATGTAAGAAACCACATGAACTATAATATAAAATATAGCTGCTTTCTGTTCATTATACCACACCTACAGTCAGTTTTAATAATAAAGCCAATAATTAGCTAACTCAGCAATAAAACTGAGTGTATGGCAGTGCAGTGGGTAATGTTGCTGCCACACAAATCTTGCGTCCCTGGTTAGATCCTGAGCTTTGCTGAGTTTCACGTTAAGCCTCAAGTTAGGTACTAAGTATTTCCACACTTACAGTACCATGTGATCACTAACAATTCTCATTAATTAAAGAATGACACATTGTACATTTTATTAGTTTATATTTCTGTTTATTGTTGGGAACATCCATGAAACAAGTTATTTCCTGTTATCACTTATCTCAAAACAGCTATAAACTGTCATTCCCTCACCACCTTCACATGTTAATAAAACAAAAAAAAATGCTGCTTGTGCTGTTACTAAGAAACCATAAAGCCCTCCATCGTTAAGCCTTTCCTGTGTTGAAAAACTTAAGTAAAATGCAAAATAACGTCTTCTCACCAAAAACTTCACCATATGACCAATTGTACACTTTTTTGTGTGTGTGTGGACCATCCACCACACAAGTCCCTGTGTAAGCTGCAACTACAGAAACAATAAAGTATTACAATGAGTGCATTAATATAAACCTGACTTGCCTTGCAGCCAAACTACTGTCAAAGCCACGCTAGTACAGAAAATTAATCAACATCTTTTGATCAGATTGGATCATTCAACAGAGCTGTGGTATAAATCTACAACTATATGTGTATATACAGAATCCCAAAACTAATGTAACCTAACCATTATATCATATGGTGAATGGCTGTAGTAGTTTACACAAATGTATGTCTAGTATTATTTGAGCGATAATGCTTTTTGAACACCTGCCAATGGTCTTTATTTATAGTATAAGTTGATTTCAGCACCATGGACAGACTTTTTGTGGTTAAAAAGAAAAGTAAGGAAACTGTGTTTGTTTCACCACTAGTGTTTGTGTTTGTCTATGGTTACTAGATTGGTATAAAATAAAATGAACGCCTACTATACATACTGGACATACACCAAACCTCCAGTTTATTAAATATATTAATCTATGAACATTGTCAACTCTACAGTTCTGTGAATG